>NC_133482.1:40867-200133 GCF_025370935.1 Choristoneura fumiferana | reverse complement strand
CAACAGAAGCTTTACATTCTTCTGTAATGATGCTCATTGGTACCACAACTTCTCACGGTAAGTCGAGACAATGCTTCGGACAGCATGCGTAAAAGCGGCTGTAGTATTAAATATTAACTGTAAGTGTTATGACATCCGTAAGTTAATGTATATGGCTTATATGATGCCCCGTATCGGGACTAACAGCCTGAGGCCCAGAACTGGGGATACTATTAAAAACAGAGGCTCTATAGATCACCGGTAATTGGATCATCATGGTTAATTAAAATGAAAACTTAACTTTTGTTTTTTTTTCTAACATCAATCATAACAGCCATCCTAGAACCCAACTGACGTCGCCTGTCACGCTACAAATATCAAACATTTTGCTTTACATTGCTTCTTAGAATAAACTTTAAAGTGTAATAAAAATAAAAAACGAATTATTTTTTAAAGTCGCTGAAATAATTTTGTTCAGTTTGAGAGTACGATCTATGTTTTAATTATTTGCCCGTGTTACAGCCACACCCGGTATAAGTTTATTTAGCGCATCCCCATGCGCATGCGTAAGGGTGAGGGAAACGAACTTTTGGAGTTGTGAGTCGCATATTTTTGATCGCGTAATTTCTACTGCATTCGGTCTTATTCTTAATTCCAGTTTGTGCCCCCCAGCGACGCAAAATAAGACTTGTGCATGACATCAAAATTACGCGACCCACACCTCAAAAAATTACGTTCGTTTGACTTCACCCATTAGAAGCAGAGCGGTTGCGAGAAAAATCTACTGAAAAGGAAAGCTGTGCTCAGTGAGGAAATAAAGTTGAGTAATACGTACTATAGGTTTAAAGTATCCTGGATACGTGAGTCTTAAGCTAGCACGGTAGCAGGTGCACCGAGAAGAAGTTTCCGAGTTTGCGAAATTTCTGTATGGGAAGGTCTCATAAAATGTAAGCAAACAAGAGCTCACTCGTAACATGATTTTTTAGTTATTTCAACACACTGGCTTAATAATATCTCAATATAAGTTATCATGGATTTATCAAATCAACATCATAATTTTAACTTATTTCAATTTGTTATATTAACCAATTAAGTGTTAAAGTAATAAACATCAACATATCTTTATTTGAACCAACATACATAATAATAATAATAATAATAATCTTTATTGTTCAATAAAAACGTAAACAAACAAAATACATTTGAAGCCCTGGAGACTGCGTTAGTTTTCACTGTATTGCAGGCCCCAGCCAGTGGTTGCCCGTTTATATTGTTCAGCGCTAGGTGTTTAAGAACATCCAAACTTATTTTAGAATTTTATAAACTAAAAACATAAGTTATCGCATAACATGATAATTTGCAAATTCACATTCATATTTTTGCGTGTGTGTGTGTGTGTGTGTGTGTGTGTGTGTGTGTGTGTGTGTGTGTGTGTGTGTGTGTGTGTTACGTGTTAGTAATACTAAGCTCACTCTAGTGTTAATGCTATACTCGTACCTTAGTCAGCAGAATGAATCATTCTGCATTATTCATGTTCAGTCGAACCTCTGCAAGAAAGTAATTTGGATGGATTTTTAAGAAAAAGCTCACAGGAAACTTACTGAATGGAAACTTGCCTTAAATTCCCAACAAATTTCCGGAATCTTTCTAGAGCTTTCTTTGATTTTGAAAGTCTAGATTAGAATCTAGTTAGAAGCGGTGGGCGGGGCGGGGCGGGGCGGGCGTGCCGAGATCGCGGCCGTCATCAGGGCGGGCGTGGCGCAGGCGCAGATGCCATCGGGCTTGTTAGTCTCGTTACGCGACTTGTTTAGTTTATAATGTCATATTTCTAACGAGAACAAAGTAAAAGGGCTTGTTTAGTTTATGATGTCATTACTAACTAAAACGAAGTAAAGGGCTCAAGAGAAGTTGTTATTAAAGAGTTTGAACAATTAATACCAAAATGCGTACGTGCGTAGTATGTGTAGAGGTACGTGGATACAAATTCTTTAGATTCTTATGTTATAAATTATAGCAAAACTAAATAAAATATTGAAAAATCTGAAACGTGTAGGGTGGGATCAGGAATCGTCCCTGCTCCTCATCATTCCACGATGATAATTAAGAAAGTAGTAGAATATCATTAGTGAATACACGAGTAACTCACGTGTTAAGTCGAAGTATGACCGACCTGTTCCATATCAATGCCTGGTCCTTATCAAGTGAGAAAAAAGAAAATTGGCAACAAGTAGATAGGTATAGGAACACAATCAATCATCCCAGCCTATATACGTCCCACTGCTGGACGAGAACAACAGGGCTTGGGCCATAGTTCCCACGCGGGCCCAGTGCGGATTGGGAACTTCGCACGCACATTGAATCGCTTCGCAGTTTGTGCAGGTTTCCTCACGATGTTTTCCTTCACCGCAAAGCTCGTGGTAAATTTCAAATGTAATTCCGCACATGAATTTCGAAAAACTCAGAGGTGCGAGCCGGGGTTCGAACCCACGACCTCTGCTTGAGAGGCATAGGTCAAACCACTAGGCCACCACGGCTTCACACTAGGAAACACGCACACTAGTATTTCCATTTCTCTTACTCTTAATCCTGTGCCAGGATCCCGCCAGAATTCCACCTGCACAAGGGAACCCTCCCCCTCCCTACAAATAGAGGTTTAAATACCTATACATTTTGAAGGGGGTCACCAAAATTTCCTTTTATTTTTGACGCAGTCGTTTTTCAGGGGCCGCATTCCTTCCTTGCCTTTAGGTCTAGGCCTCTAAATTCCTGGCTACCATTTGTGTTGTTGTCAGTCACTATATCTTATTGATTAAGCGTAGTCATACTAATCACTGGAGCATCAAGTAGTAGGTAACATAATATGTTAATTTCTTTTCTTGTCGGCTTATTTTCGTCACCTACTATGCTACCATGTACGTTTCTATTTGTCTTCGTAATTGAATGGTTGCCTGGAAGAGATCGCTTTTAAGCGACAAGACCACCTATATTGTCCTTCTTGCTTTAGTTATTGCAATGTACCTATGGTTTTGCTACGTACTACTTGTATTTGAAGTATTGCTTTGTATCGTAGCTTCGCATTGGGTCGCGTTCTTTCCGCGTTTTGCCGCTTTGTCGGCGCGGTGCGTTCGGCGCAGGCGCAATTACCGCCACTGCGGCGAACGGCGCACGCCGCGCACGCGCAGCCCGGCAATTAAAGGGCGATTAGCCGTGTTTTTTATTGTTCGTAGGACGCGTTCATGAATTAAAGGATATAGGCAATTATTGAATTACGAAATCTACTTGGTACAAACATTGTATCGTGGTGCGCTTACATGGATACTGATGGAAAAGGGATATGTTGTTTCACTTAACTTTATGGATGGTAGAAGGTTCGTCCAGATTGTTACCATTAGCCGCAATCTATGTACTTTTTCTAATTTTGCAAAAAACTTCTTCATCGTCATCACCATCAGTCGTAGAATGTCCATTGTCCTCTGTTTAGTTGGACACAGGCCTCCCCCATAGACCTCCGGTAGCTTCGGTTGAAAGCGGCCTGCATCCTCCGTGAACCCGCGGCTTTAACCAGGTCATTTGTCCATCTCGTAGGTATACTAAACATTGGTATGCTAAATTTCAGATTAGTCAAGTAAAATTAAGCATTAAATAGTGTTTTGGTATTTATTGAAATGTGTGTGATTAATTTGTGTCTGTAATGCTACGAAACTCTGTTACCTAATTAATCTTCGGCGTGGTTCCTAAAAAATCTCAAGTTATTTATATCATTGTTTAGTCCTTCCTTCTTTCTGTAAAAAAATTGCCTGGAAGAGATCGCTCTTAAGCGATAAGGCCGCCTATTGCTTACCTTGCAATTTTCTCTGTGTACCTGTTTTTCTATATCACTTACTATTTCTGGTGTATAAAAAAGAGTATTTGTATTGTATTGTATTGTTAAATGGACGATTACCATCTGTCATACTTAATCTTCGAGAAAGATGTTGGTTTAAAGAACAGTGCGTGGGTTGCGCGCGCGCCGGTCCCGGTGTCAGCACATTAACACCGCTAAATACTGAATAGAACATCAAACAATAAACTCCGGCCATGCTTCATGGCGTGACTCTTTATGTTTAAATTATTAATAACTAGCGTTTACCCGCGGCTTCGCACGCATAAATCATTAGATACAGCAGTTGAATTGAAATTCCGGGATTTAATAAAATTCTCGTGGGAATTCCCTAAAATTACATCGTGGTTTTCATTGACGTTATATTATAACAACCATTCCAAATTTCATGACTCTAAACCACCTCTAGACTCAGCGGTTGTTATTTCGAGATTTTATCTCTATCCCGTGATAATATCGGATAAAAAGTAGCCTACCTATGTGTTATTCCAGATGTCCACCTATATACGTACCAATACTTTCATGACTCTATGCCCAGCGGTTGTAATTTCAAGATTTTATCCCTATCCCGTGGGAATATCGGGATAAAAGTATCCTTTGCTTTAATCCAGGTTATAAACTAACTTTTTGCTAAATTTCATCTAAATCCGTCCAGCCGTTTCAGCGTGAAGAAGTAACAAATACTCACTCACTCACCAACTTTCACATTTTATAATATAAGTAGGATTAAACTACTGAATGGGTCGCATTAGAGGTCATTGTTTCTATTTGCCTGTTCTGATTTCGACTCACTAAAATATAATGTTGAAAAATATTTACGGAAAGGTTTTTGGATGTTACGACATCAATCATATAGATCGATAACAAACAAGTATACATTTTATTTAGGTACCTATGGAACACAATAATAAATAAAAATTAGACTAAGTAATTTAAAAATATAAATAAAAGTAAACCAAACTAATAACTAAACTATAACTAAAAGAAATTTGAAAAAGTATTCCCCCGCGGCATGGACCCAAAGATGCTGGCAGCATTTCCTCGATAATAAAATGGGATAAGGTACCAACTTTTTAAATTTAATCACTCGAAAGTACTATTCGGCGGTGGTCAAAAATTTTGTTGAATTTAAAACGTGAATAGAATAACAGATAGGTACTTTTACAGCTTTAATTATTCTTGTCAACAAGAACTGTGGAACTTTCAATTAGAGCTGTAGTTTACAAGCAATTATGACCATTTTACACTGTCCGATGGAACCCACTTTCGAGTGATGTGGTTCCAAAATGGGAACGCCAAAGTTCGCATACTCTTCGCTAGTCATACTGTAATTTTTGTCCGAATCATCGTTTGTCATAATTTTTTTCCCACTGAAACCTTAAATTTTTCTGAAATTTTTAAATAGTCATCCTATCGAAAACTTAAGGTTAGGTTGGGTTTGTTTTATAACAATTCTGAATAATTATTTGATTCAGAGAAAAAAGAGTTATGACAAACGACCATTCTGACAAACATTAGATTTGGACTTTTGATAAGTATGCGAGCCAATATGGACCCGTTTGATCGTTACTTAGGTCGCATTCTGTTAGTAGAATGAATTGAGATTTCAGTGTGTTTTTGTTGCTCTTCCAACAATGCGCAATTAATAAAAACCAGCGGCACAATTATTCATTCGCTGGCATTGAAACAACCGATAATTATTCAAAATTATTTTAATGAAACCTCTTACACTGAAAAAGCAAGGTCCATACATGTTCATAATACATTAGCCGTGGCTCGATAATCACGGCTTGGCCTATCACGTGGCCGATTAACCAATCGGCTTAATCGATAGTATCGGTACGATTATTCGATCCAGCCGATTATCGAATGTTCGCACGCGGCCCTTTGTTCTACCGACGGATAATCGATTTATGTTTGTTTACGGAATAATTAGCAAATTGTTTCCTGTGTGTAAGATACACCGCCAAGAAAAATCCTTGTACGAAAATATACGAATTCAAGTATTTATTTCATTCAATTGTCACGTATATTTGCTTGATTAAACCAGGGGTTAACAACCTTTTAAAAGGCAATGGCTTCATAATGTCAAAATATGGTAGAGACATGCGATTTTGATAAATTGTATCTATCAATCTACCTAAGAAGCGTACCATTTTTTGGCCCATTTTATGGGCGAGGGTAATCGCTTACCATCAGGCGATCCGCCTGCTCGTTTTCCCCCTATACCATAAAAAAAAGGTGATACAAAATCGAATTCCCACCCACCACCGAAACCACCACCACCACCACCGAACCACACCACCGAACCACCACCGAATTTGGTGGTGGTGGTAATGTCCCTAGTTTCGCTAATGCTAGACAATGCACCGCTTTCACTCATTTATTATTGTGATATGCCTCATCACCATTCAACTAAAGATAAAAGTACCTAAGCTTTTCTCCTGTATTCTTGTATATTTAAATTTGTATCTATTTTAAAATAAATATGAATATAAATGATTGTTTATAATTTTTATTACAACGATTCATAAAACAATAATTACGTGTCTATTTGCTTATAAATATGTAGCATCCTATTACTTTTAGTAAGTTTTGTGGCACTTCTTTCTCTCGGCTCGTATATTAAGTGTATATAATATATAGTGTATAACTTTGACATTTATATTTGACAAATATATTAAATTTTAAATTGTATATTTATTATTATTATAAATTAAAACTTCACAATGCAATATAAAACAAAATAAAGGTAACTAAAACTACATACAAACTAAAATTATAAATAAAAAAGTTAAATTGAAAATACGAACTGAAATATAGATGCACAGAAAAACCAGAAAAATAAGACCATAACTGGGAATCGAACCCAGGTCCTCGGTATTCCGTACCGCGTGCCATACCGCTACACCACTGATGGTCCCATCACCATCAGACCATATTTCAGTTTGTATTTTCAATTTAGGTTTTACGGGATAACCGTAAAAGTAAAAATTTGGAATTGAAATAAAAAATATAAAAAGATTCCAAAAAACCAATCTTAATAAAAAAGTTGCCCAAAATCACTGCCAGGTGGTAAGGTGCCCAGAAGGCATAAATAAAGATTTGTTGTTTTGTCTAAATAGGCCGCGTGTTGCCGACGCCTGGAGTGCATCAACAAAGCCACTGTCTTGTTTTCAGCTCGTTTTAATTCCAAAGCGTTAAGAAGCTTGTTAGCGGACGCGTTTAGGCGCTCCCGATATCCCAAACGAAACCAATTAAATTCGCACATTTCTTCAGATAAAATAATTACAGCTCGCCGAAGAATGCGAAGTTATCTCGCGGCCGCGGCTCGCTATCGCTTGTTTTATGGTACGCCGATAAAATTCTCGGTGCAATTAAAAAGATTTACAATCCAAACGACCAAAAGCAAATGTGAAAAATAATTAGCCATAGTCGATTAACAGGGGTATTGACAATTCTAAGCACGGCCACGCCGCGGTTCCCAGGCTCTGATTGCGTGGAACGAATTAAAATTTGCATCGGCATTAATTGCCGGCCATTATGGCTTTATGCTCGTAATTTTGGGAAGCCGTGCGCTTGCGCGGTGGCCGCTAATGTCTACGAGTATAATTTGATCTTATTAGCAGAACATTTAGTTCACGAAATGTAAGATTTAAAAAGACATAGTTTTCGGGTGCGCAGGACAAGATTGAACCAGCATTTTTTGTCTTAATGCCTAACGTATACTCGTAGTGTTATCTAGTAGGTATGCTGACAATTACATCACACTGCCCCAACCAACTTACTTAGCCCACCCGTCCGACGCAATTGATTTTTTTTTAATTAAAAAAAAAATACTACTTAGACCGGCAAGAAAATCGCAGAAAATCGTAGCATTTGAGCTACATGCCGCGCTGGGTTGACCACTCAAAACTTGTTGGTTTTACGGCCTCGCAACGAAATGCAATTTGCACGTTTTTTGCAGATCCAAACTGGACTTATACTCGTAATGGGCGCTGACTGCACGATCGCAAACACCATAAAGGCTGTCATGGGCGTCTAATGGGCGATTTTTAATTTAGAAGTAAAACAAGCTTGGATTTGGGCCATTAGTTTGCGGTCGTAAATAATAAATGAATACCATTTTGAACGGGTTAACGCTGAATATGTACATAAAATGTAATTTGTTTTTTGTCTCCTCGAGTTTCGGTACGAGAGCAGGTAGACATTTTAGAGTAGGGAAGTACTTGATGCAGAGTTGAATCATATCTATTTATTTCACATAATAGCAAACATGTTAATATAAGTATCACGATAAGTAAGGAAGTAATAACAATTCATTTAAATAAATGGTTTTAAATATATGTAGCTAGAGTATAGTCGTCTTGACATGTTCTGTCGGTGTGTTTGAGGATGTTTTGAATTCGTGTGATTGTCAGTGGCAATGGCAGCCTACAGAATCCTATAGCTCCGTCCTCGCAGCCAAGGGCATAAACGGGCCTCCTTGTGTCTTCCATCCTTATGGACACTGCTGAGTTGAATTATTACAACATTCCTTTGTGCTATGTATCTAAATAAAATCACAAATCAACCTAAAGGATTGTGAGGCTTAGCCCATCCTGAGTTTTTATAATATACTATTTGCTTTGTTGACGAAGCCTGTTGCGGATATTATGTTGTTTAGAATGAATTAAATGAATGAGTAATAAAATTTCAAATAATAAAATACTATAAGTACATAGCGTTGTACAAGTTTTAATGATGCCTCAGACACCTACTCTTGTATGTCTGCCAGCTCTTTGATTATTTGCTTCACAGTAAATCGACGTTGACATTTATGAATCAATAACGTGTGTATTCAGAGACCCAGTATCTTTGTATGGTTTTACTTTAGACAAGAATCTATCGTAAACTGTAATAATGTAAAAGGCAATCAATCGCTTTATTACGGGTTAAACACACTCACTCCTGAACTCTATAATCAAGTTGGGCAAAAAACAAAATGGCTTTCGCAAGACATTACATTACGAGTAAATTGGTCCAAGATGCGATCTCAGCAGCCTGTTCGAGATTAGTCGCATGTCGTAATCAACATCGACGTTTGCTAATAAAATAGATAATTATAAGTCGTAACTGGTTTTGATAACGTACTTGATTTCTAATTTTATGGAGCCGCTTCGAGGCTGGAGATGAGCTACTGTTGTTAAAGCGAGCTGTGCCAGAAAGCAGGCCTGTTTGCTACTGACATTTTATTTAACTGGTAAGTTAATGTTACCCAAGCAATAATTGACTTGATTTCCGGTGTTATGAAACCGAATTATCCATGACTTTTAAATATTAGTCGTGCTGTCCTCGACGTGAATCCTACTAAGTAAAATTATTATAAAACGCCAAAGTGTGTGAGGATGGAACTCATTCACGCAAAAATTTATGTTTTTTTTTTATTCGACTGGATGGCAAACGAGGAAGTGGGTCTCCTGATGGTAAGAGATCACCACCTCCTATAAACATCTGCAACACCAGGGGTATTGCAGATGCGTTGCCAACCTAGAGGCCTAAGATGAGATACCTCTGTTGGGTTCTGCGTGGTATAGGTGGAAGAAAACTCTGGTTCTTGATTCATTAGCAGCTATATTGTAGAAATCAAATAAAGACAAATAATTACGAGACGAGTGCCGGCGGTGACAGGAGCAGAGAGAGAAGAGGAAGTAGTGGGGGAAAACCTAAAACTAAACCAAAAAAATAGCTAATTAAATATTATGCTTTTGTTGGTGTTGCCAACAACCTCAAGTGCCAGTAATTTCATCGGCTGCAAGCACTGCTGCTTCATGGCATAATTAGCGAGCAAGACGGTGGTAGCAACCCGGGCGGACCTTCCACAAGGTCCTACCACCTGTGCAATTACTATACAATTACTATGCCAATAAGTTTCGCTATCCTGAGGGAACTATGTAATTGTCCGGGATAAAAACTATCCTATGTCATTTCCCGGTACTCAAACATCTGTATACCGAATGTTATCTACATCGGTTCAGCGGTTTAGACGTGATGAAGTAGCAAACAAACAAACAGACTTACAAACTTTGGCATTTATAATATTTAAAAATATACTGGTTCTATTACTTTAAGACACGCCGCACACTTCGCCGGTCATGTCGGCTCTCACATTCATTGCAAGTCACCGGTTGCACTACATTGCAGCTATTGCAGTGTCCGCGCAGCGCGAGTTCACTAACGTATTTGAATTGACAACAGCCGCACCCACGGCGACAGCCGCTGCAAATTGCGAGTCAATGTTAACAACAGTTCACACGTTGCTTGTTAAAAGGTTCATAAAATATCTTACTGTTGTTATTAATACGGTTTGTGAGTGTGTGTCTGTTACTCTTTTACGCCAAAACGGTTGGATGAATTTGGATGCAATTAGTTATGTACATAGATAGCGGAATCTCTCGGTCGATGCTTTGTCTACTTTTTGTCCTGATATTCCCACCGGATCGGGATTTTCATATGAAAAATCCTACAACCTTAATCGCTAAGTTTAGAAACATGGAAGTAACACAAGTGTTTTTTATACAGCTTACTAGCGTACAGTGAAGAATATTACACAGGCAATTTTTGGGAACTCCCTTGCAAATTTAATAAAACTTCGTAATTTCAATTCAACTGCTCAATATTAATGGTTAACGTGAACAAAACCGCCGGCTAGAGCTAGTTGTCTGTAAAATCCATTAGCAACCGTTTAGCTGCGCCTGCGACGCGAACATAAAGTGTGTTGCTCCCGTTCCCCCAAAGACTATGTCAGCCTTGTCCCGCCACGCCTTAATAACATGACACCTTTCCGCGCAATCGGCGACGGACGGTAAAGCGCGTGATTTTGTTATTTGGGTTCCGCCGTCGCGTGACCACCGCAATTAAGAAAGAAAGAGCATTGTGATTAATTATGGATAATTTGAGTACAAAAATGAATGAAATTGCTACCTGCGTTTCCATTTCCTGGTACCTACAGGAATGTGAGAGAAAGCTACGTAACACAAATAACGTATGGACTTTACTTAGAACGGGGCTGCCTTGTTTGTGCAAAAATAATCTCAGGCCCTAACCGATTGGACTCGGAGACAAATGTGAGCATTCACGCAAACAAGGTTGCATTGACTTTTGTATCACGATCACAGAACTAGCTTATAATAAGAGGAATAAGTTCTTTTCACATCCCATTTTGGCACAAAGGCATAACTTTTTTTAAACTACTAGATTTTCAAACTTCATGTCGTGCCACTTCGCTCATGCTAATGGAATTCAATAAGAGTGAGATGTCAGAAGGTACGATTTGAACTTCGAATTCAAGCTATCAATACTAAAAATAAAATAGGCTTAAAATAATTAGCGGGCCGCATAAGAACTCCTGATTTAATCATCTCTCTGCAGACGGATTGACTAAGTATTTATTTTCCCGGCTTCAGCTCAAGTAAACATTCACCAGTGGGTGAATAATTATCATAAATCATAGTTTAGTAAAAATCAATGAAACCTGAGCGAAAGAGATGGGAAAGATAGCGACAGCAAATCGGTAAAAAAACGATGTCATTTCTATTCCTCCTATAGTTCTGTGGTCACGACCGTCCGTCTGCTCGGCTTGTCGGGGGAAGCTAAACCGACAATGCATCCACATTATCTACATCCATTTCTCGGCGCTGAAACCACGACTGCGACCTTTTGCACGGTTACAAAGCCAATACAAACGTTAGGCATTTCAGCGGGTTTCAGTCGTGCGCCGGCGCGACGTCAGCGACGCGTGATCGCGAGTTACGGCGATCGATACGGCCGCCTAACTAACCTAACCATAACCAAATATGGCCGCCAGGCGTGAACAAACGACCGCACTCCCGGGAACTCTTTACTGTACTAGATGGACATTATTCGAACAGATCTATGGTACGATTGCATTTCTAGTGCAGCTGATAATGAATAATTGGTTCTCGCGTTTCGCTGTTTAAATAGATTTTAGTTAAAGTAAATAATGTTTGTCGGACTAATCACCAATCGGACAACGTAATTGAACGTCGCGGTTCAAACAGCGCGCCTTTATTCGGCCAATAAATGTTTAGGTTAATTTATACTCGTAAGCTGAACCGGATTGAGTCACTTTAATTTGACAATTCACGTAAAATTTTAAGGCAGATAACCCTCCTTTGAGTTGTTGGATAATTAGGTTTATTTTGCCTCAACTCTTATCATGTTTTTATTTGTTTATATTTATGAGAATATATTATTTAATAAACAAGCGTATAATTACATGTACCTTAAGCATTTCATTAATAAAACTACCTGTCCTAAACTTAAAATACTTAAATAAAATGAAATAAAAACTGAAACTGAAACAAATTACTTGCTACATGTAAATACGAAAGATCATTACTTGATAACGGTACATGTTTACAATTAAATATTTCTTCCATCATATGGTCGCAAAAACGTGTTTATGAGTGTATACCTATTAATAAAACAATTGAAAGTACCTACCTAAATACATTTTTCACATTCAGGTTGCAATCTGCTCAGTTGTAGCATCAGCCAAATATTATGTGGTCTACCACCCTAAAGTTGATAATCGTTTGCATGTCAAAAAACAATAATGAATAAACTTGGTCTGTCAACTTGAAAGTTCGAATTTAGCGACATATTCATTCATTTGATAGGATCTTGTTTAAAAATTTATAGACCACTTATTTGGCTGATGGTACCTACCTAC
Organism: Choristoneura fumiferana; assembly: GCF_025370935.1. Classification (NCBI taxonomy): domain Eukaryota; kingdom Metazoa; phylum Arthropoda; class Insecta; order Lepidoptera; family Tortricidae; genus Choristoneura; species Choristoneura fumiferana. The sequence goes on along the minus strand of NC_133482.1, from coordinate 187,540 downwards.
ACCTACTTACCTACGCTATACATAACATAACTTTAGTTCTTTATCTGCGTTCTCAGCGTCGCAGCCCATTCCTATGGCATGGTACACGGGTCTGTCCAGGATAGATGGGGTGTTTGTGCGCCAGTGAATTAGGGAACGATCTGATCGCGCTGAATAGCTCGTTGCGCCGGCCCTAATGGTGATAGATTGGGTGTTGTTTTTACCGGTTCAAACTCGTATCTTGCGGTCCCGCTAACGCTAATATTCTTTAATACGAGAGTGAAAGGGACGGTACGATACGAACTTCGATTTTCGAGTTTCGTAGTAGCCACCCTGATTCGCAACAGCGAAACACTCCAAATACTTTACCAGTAACTAAAGCGGCAGTTCTCATTGCGTATTTTATGGATTTTCCTATTGATTGTAAACGCGAGAGACTTTAATAGCGTGCTATTAAGATATACTTGTCGACATTGTTGCGGGAAAGCTACATTAATAGCTCATTAAGCTAGACTTCTTAAATGTACGTTTTATGTTCATGATCGTCTTTAATATTTTGATTACAGGTACTTTCCATTCCCTGTACACATTATAAGATACTTTTTTCATCACGGAGCTATGTTCAACTGGATAACGCCTGTCGTTTTTGTCAGTAACTTGTAATTGATTTTTTTGGCACAAATGAGTTTTCCCAAATAAATGCCACGAAGCAGTTACGTTTAACAAAAACGACTCTATAATTCAAATGTGCTAGTTTAGTGTTCAACACTTCCAGTTCTTACACATTTTACATCACTTGTTATTTCATTTCAATACAAATTCGTATTTTTCATCCAGTATCTTGTCTAATGCATACGGAGTCGATGTACACGCTCTTCGCAGCATTGATCACTGTCCTCCGACAGTCGTGTCAGACATTACTGCTCTGCTTTAGAACCGATATCCAACTGACACTTGCAAATACGCGGCAGTTTGCGTGCGCGCAGGTGACGTCTGCGCCCGCGCTTCATTTGTTCCAGCAAGTTCCGCTTCACGCGCGCATTTACATCGCGGCTGCTTCAGGGGATCTCAGGCTTAATAATTCTCAAGCAATCTTAGCCATTATAATCCTGTTTTTTTGCAACGCAAACAGATCTCTGAATCTAAAAATCGTCCTAGCAACCCCCCAATGGTTTAAGGACCTATCCAACGATATCCCGCAATATAGTGTAAAAATAATCCCATCGACTATCGACGTGACTAATCTAATATGTATATTCATGCCAAATTACAGCTCTCTAGTACTAACGGTCTCTGAGTTTAGCCGCAGTCGGACAGACATGGCGAAACTAAATATAAGGGTTCCTAGTTGACTACGGAACCCTAAAAAACGTACTGTAGAATAACATTGAATGGAATGCCATTCATTTCCTAAGCTACTTTCTCAACACTTAAGTTTTCTTTACGCATTAAAACTGCGTAGACGTGGACTATTACCGTGTGACATTTATTATAGTTTATAGCCGCTGCGCGCGGAGGGAAGAGCATTGTCGCGAACGCGCGTGAAATCCGCGGCAGTGTCGCGCGCGGCGGCGGCAACCTGCGCCTGCGCCTGCGCCGACACAGGTGCCTCAAAGTCGTGCATTTTTTATTCTACACATTTGCAACAACTCATATTTAAATACATATAGGCATATAAAGTGCAATCATAATACTTTGTTCAATAATAACGCTTCAAATTAGTAAAATTAATGAGGGTTTTCACGGAGGCGAAATATCGCTAGATGGCGTTAGTATCGTGAGGTCCGTTTGACGTTTGACGTTTGCTTGCGATTGGCTCATTTAGTTATTTAACCAATCACGAGCAAACATCAAACGGACCTCACGATACTTTAACGCCATCTAGCGATATTTCACCTCTGTGAAAACCCTCATTGCGTAAATTAATAACTTAATTTGGTCCTGGCGTTTCGCCGGCCACTACTGCGATGTCATCGTACCTAATTTGAAACTTAAATCGATTAAATAATTGTATGAGGATTAGTCCTAAATAAGTCAAAGGGTTCTTAGTGTACAAGGAAAAGCCAACTTATGTATAAATGGTCATTTTAAGAAGTGGTCATTTCTCATTGTACTCTTAAAGCTAGCGGCTGCAATCGCGTTAACTATCTACGGGCGGATACATCACTCAACAAAACTTATGAAATAGGTACAAAGACTTATTTAATTCAGTGTCCTGTGGGAGCCACTCGACTTCCCTCCTGTCCTCGCTGCCCGTGCGCAGGATTTATGCTCCTCGCTGCGCCGGCGCACAAAGGGGACCGGAGTTATCACTCCGCGCGATGATTTACGCTTGTGAGAGCTTGAGAGGATTATGGCAGCGCTGAATGGAGATCAGCGCTGAATAGAATCAATAGAACTGGGCTGGTTCCACTCTGGAAAGACTTTGTTTGTGCTTTAGGAACTCTTTACTTTGCATACATAATAACAAGTTAACTGTAATTAGTTTTCTGTAGATCAGTTTATTAAATAAATAAACTTCATTTGAAAGCAGAAATATTCAAGATAAACCCCTTCCCCCAAAGATGTTGACCGAAATATTTTATAAAAATATATAATTATTTACTATAGTTCTTTCTTTCAAATACATTTAAACAACTTATAAAACAAATAATTCTAAAATTATAAACTACAAATAGGTACATTAAATTAATCTTTATAAAAATAATAATAATAACAATCCTAAATAAGAAAAGAACTTACCTTGCATCGTTCCCATAAACATACCACTACCCACGTTGCCTCGTTGAATGGCGATGGATAACCCTTGAGCCAGAAAAATAACGACCCCCTGGAGCATGAGTCCAAAATGCGCTTTCGCGAACGCCGCCCCACTTCCCCAAAAAAGACCTTTGCCTCAAGTAGAAGAAATAAGTATGCAGTTACAGAGGATATCGTACACTTCTCGTGCTACATAAAATCCACTCAGCAGCATCCCCCGCTGATGTCATGGTGGGCAGCTGCGAAAGTACTGACACACGTGATAATAATAATAATTGTTTATTGCATATAAAAAAAGTACAACAACAAATATTTAGAAACAGATAACAATATGGTGGTAGGAAACAATTTGATATCACAAAGATTCACTTTCCTTTCCGCCATGGCACCAAAGGCAAACCACCAGAGGGCCTACTCCGAAATAACCGCGCGATAACCGTTGCTCTCCACCATAACGCCGCAAATGCATAAATAGGTTTCACATAGATTGCAAGCCAGGCGAAGAGCATCCACCACTCGGCAGGAGTCATCCAGGAGTGTTCTCAGATCTGGAGAAGGAAGCGCGTGGAAACTTGCACTGAAATCCGGTTCGAAGGACCAGAAAATGCTACGAATTTAAGGAAATAATAAAGGATAGCCTGATAGTGAGCATTGACAAGACCAATTTCCTGACACAACTAATTTATTCATTTGTTATACGAACATACTTTTTTATTTAAAAAATAATAATTATCTACAATAGGTACAAGAAAGAGTATGCTACACGGCGTAGCCACCGCATTTAATCTAGCCATGTAAATAATCTAATGTAATAATTAATATCATTTTGCTTATTGACTTAGAATTGTATGTATTTAATTTAGACCTATGTTGTTCTTGAAATAAATGAATTTTTCATGTAATAATCTATAAAGTTTATTTAAAATATGGCTGGATTTCACAGAGCCTGCTGGTGCTGGCCTTAGTTTTGAATTATGTTCCTGTAGTAAAAATGTAGTTACAGGATAAATGCGTTATTGTGGACAGTAATATGTTATCTGTGGCAATAATATTGGATAAGCAGTTACGCGGCCGGGTCGCGGCCCGCGGCATATACCATCCCATTCAGCCTGCGCTCGTACAGTACGCCCATCGTTACATCTTATTCCCGCAACTTATCAGTGCCAATATAATTTCCAAACAGTTTACTCGCCATTACGAGAGTATCGCTTCATATCGCGTGTCCTGCGCCCGCGCCGATAGCCATCGCCGATACAATGCACAGACACTTGGATTTATTGGGCGATATCACAACTACTTGTCCAATGCTTGCTTCATTTCCCAGCGATGTAGATATGCGATTCGATTCTGTACAACACATATTTGAGTTCGATGACGAAATTATTTAGAGATTTGATCTGCCCACAACAAATCTAGTTGGACCAACTTAGAGATTGCATCGACAGGTGAGCAAGGAAGTCGAATAACATTTAGGTACGTGAGTGTTCAACTCCGACTGAGAAACCTTTTCCATACTTGGTTGCAGCGAAAAGGGCACGATTAACTGGGGTATTTGGAAAAAACGGTCTGATAACATGGCGCGGTGAGTTGCCGGCATAACGGGCACAATAATCATCGATCAGTTAAAATTATCCGTTATTAAGTGCTTCGTAATGTAGTACTTGTACTTATGATATAGGATATGGCAACTTCTGCTTTTTTATCAGCCAAGAAAAACGACAGCCTGACCACATTGTTCATGAGGGATTTTTTGTTGTGCGTGTTTATTATGTAACAGATTATTATATGAGTGCAGATTTGTATTGCTGTACTTGTACAGCTATCGCTATATCTTAGGGTGTGACCACAGAAGTTATAGGAGAAAATAAAAGTGTTTATCTGCATAAAATTAAAGATGAAGATAAAATAGGGACGAACGCTTTGAAACTCCAGTGGATATTGTCAGTGTAGTGTGTTCAACGTGATAATAGCAAGTGAGGGTAATTCGCCAAACACATAACTAAACAGACGTAGGTACGTTCTATCTACACTTGAGCCTACTCGTGATAACGGCTACTGTAAAGTGGCTTAAATGTCGAGGCTATTATACGTATATCTTATGTGGTTAATACACGAAAACAATAGAAACTATAACCTAGAGACAGCTTCCGTAGAAGCGCTTTGTGTACTTAGCTGGCGTAGCGCGAATTAACTGTATTTCAGGTAAGCATTCATCATTGACACTCTATGCGTGGATTCCCGTTCGTTCCACCTGCCCAGAAGTCTAGCGAATAGAATTATCCACTCCCATAAATCGCTATCACACATAATAGATAAGGAAGCGCGTCACGCGCGGCGCCCGCTGCGCGCGCGCTGATTTACGGGCGGGCGCGGGAGCGGGCGCGGGAGCGGGCGCGGGAGCGGGCGCGGGCGGGGAGCGGGAGCGGGCGAGTGCTGCGCCGCGCGGGTAATTATGCAAGTCGCTCGCCTCACAATATTTATGCGGCGAGCTGTCGGGTGCGTGCGGCTAATTTGAATAATGTGCGTTGTTTGTTCGCGGACCGGCGCGGGCGCAGGTGCGATACTCGCGGGAACCTAACGATTGACTCGTAGATCTCTGCTATTTCACAACATTGCGATACATCACATGCCGAGATCGAACTGTGTAATGAACTTTACGCTAAGTCTGTTTATCTTATATTAAATCTACAGAGAAAATACGATCAGTCACGACTCCGCTGCCGCTTCCATTTACGACGGCGCATGGCAACGTCCAATCGGGAAATCGATCTCGTCTCTCGAACAAAACGCCATTAACCTGCGGAAACCGTGCAATTATAAATTAATGCAATTAAACCTTTCAATTAAGCGTTTTCCGCGTGGGGGCGCGCATGTCGCTGTCAATTACGCGCACGCGCATCCATCACGGGGCCACCGGCGCCCGCGCCCGCGCCCGCGCCGGCCGCCCGGCCCGGCCGCAGCGAGGGAGTTCAGTCACGATATTTGTGGAAATTTTCAACGCTTGATTTGTTGCTAGTTAGTTGGCATTTGAAAAGTAGACCTGCTGCAAGTGATCTATTAAGCAGACCGCCGCAGGGCAGAGTTATTCATGACTCTCGCAGAAAGTTACGAAAAGTTTGCGTAACTTTAATTAAAATTGAATAATTTTGCGGAGGAAATACTTGATATGCACACGCATTTGGAATTATCTACTCGACTGGACTGCAATCGGCAGCGCACACCATATTGCAAAAACTAAGAATTGAAAAGGCTTAAAGCTCTAGCATATGAAATGAAAGATAAATTAAACATCTGCATACAAAGTTGTCCACATTTTAGTAATTTACTGTAAAAATAAAGCACACACTCTTTTATTTTCAACTCTTACAATATGGTGGGAGCTTTAGCTTCTCGTACTTGCTCGCAGCGAGCGCTCCTCGTGCCGGCGCCGGCGCACGGTGGGAACGGCGCGCTCATCCAGATTTATTGACTGACAATGAATATTAACAGCAGACGATGTGTTAGAAAAGAAATCTGACCGCAACATTTCATAACAGGCCGATACTGATCTAGTTGTGGTTCTCACGCATGCGCCGCGACGCGCGACACTTCTCGAGAAGCGTCCTCGTAAAAATTAACCCATTAACATCAATTAGCCAACTCGCGCTTGACGGGGTCCCTGACCGATAGGTAAACACGTTCATTAATGCGGTCCCACTGACGCTACTCTAAACGGAGTAAAGCCGAATTTAACCTGAATGGAAACGTTTTTTGTGGGTTTGGGGAAATCACGTAATTGTTGATTTAAGACAAAGCTTCGCTGCCGTCGACGGCGTTTTTATGCTCGCGTAATAAAGACGTTTATTTACTGTGGCAGGTTTTTGTGGTTGGTTTTAGAAGACGGTGGTAATCGTTGTATTAAATTGGGAGCAGAGGCGTTAAGCGAGCGGGCGGGGCGCGGGCGCAGCCGCGGGCCATGTTAATACGCTTCTTATAATATTTTGTAGAATTTGTGACCCGCGCTTGTTGTTGTGCGGCTCCTTGGTAAACGCTCGGTTATGTTTTTAATTTGGTTCACGCCGTGCTGGCTGCAGGTAGATCATTATCTGCGTGATAAATTTTAACAGCCACTTCACTTGTTTATGAGTTTCATTAAATGTTTCTGATGGAAGGTAGATTACGCAACACATGATATTTTGGTTAAAAAAACTTGTCAGATCTGTTAATAGTATGAAAGTTGACGTGAGATAACAGCTCAGGTGTTTATGACTAATTTCTGTTTTTAAAATGACTAAACAAGCTCTTAATCCCTGGATACTCAAAACCTGATGCAACACTGTATAGAAATAACTTTGAAAGAAAGAAAGAAATATACCGCACATATATAGTTAGTAAGTTAACTTAGTTTTAGAGTGGTAGCCTTCTTGTGTAATATTATATACCTACCTAATTGTTGGCAATAAACGCATTTTCTTTCTTCAATTCAAATGACTTTAAGAACCATTCTAAGATTCCATCCATATCATTTACAGAGTTCAAACATCAAAAACTAATATAAATTAGTACCTACTCTTTATGGCCGGCTACATACACAATGTAGGTTCTTTATAATAGTTGGTTATGCCTGAACCATTTGTGTAGGCATAACCAAAAAATGACAATTTGCATATTTAAAAATTTGTTTGCGCAGGCAAGGAGTCATGTCATACACACGTTAAGTTATGGCTGCACAAATGAACTGTGTAGTTATAACCATCGGTTAAAACCTAGCGTGTGTGGCTGGCTCAATACTATGTTAAAACCGTGGTGGCCTAGCGGTGTAACCTATGGCCTCTCAAGCAGACATTCATGGGATCAAATCCGGGCTTGCATCTCTGAGTTTTTCAGTACTCATGTGCAAAATCGAGTGTTGAAAATTACATTTGAAATTTACCACTAGCCTTACTGTTAAACTTGTACACACATGCAGTGCTAAGCTATTATTTAACCCTTTACCAGGCGAAGGGATATATTCCTCCCACATCTTATATGGGTTACCGTAGTCAGGTTTTAACTCCAAACCTCCTACAAAATATTTTGTCGATCCCTGAAAATAGTATTTTATTATCTTCATTCACAACACGCATCTAAATCGCGTAATATATCTTTGGCAGCCGTTTAGATTCACTTGAACTCTAATTTCAGTAAACTACGGAGAAATTGGTACACTTTCCTTAATTTCTATGAAACAGAAGTAGTACATAGATCGAACAATTTTTTGATATTTTATAGATTTTGAGTGTTGAAAGGTAATGTAATCTTAAACATTGCTAAATATTCATGCATTTTTGTGTATGACCAAAATTAGGATGTGGGTTGACATTATCCCATGGCCTTATTAGAGTTTAACTGTGCGGGAGCTATTCTTCCCATGGCCCGGTAAATTGTCTTGTCGTGTCATGAAACTCGCGTAAGTAATAAAACTGTTTTTGTGTTCAACCTAGAGCGAATTCATGTACCTAGCTGTAAAATCTCATTTTAAAGACTTTCCCTGAAGAATAAGATGTGGGAGGAATATATCCCTTCGCCTGATCAAGAATATAATAAGACAAAATCGAGTATGACAGTTAATTACTTAGACAGGCGATGGGATAACCGTAACCCACATTTTTATTTCTGGTTTAAAGGAACATCTCCGACTTTCGTAAATACATTTTTTACAAGGCGTTAAATACGGTTGTAACAGTATATAAAGTACGTATGAAGACACGCTAGTTCTAAGGGGCCTGGTAAAGGGTTAAAAACGTTCCTATGGATATACCCTGCTGCCATTACGAGTATAATTACGAATACGTCAAACAATAAAACGGCGACCGCTGGCCACCGCTCAATGATTCTTTACAAGTGACAGACCGATGATCAATAATCAGCGGCTACCGATCACCAATGCGGCGGTCCGTGCCGCCCGGAATTATTTTAATTACCGCGACCGATGATAATGATAATAACAGGGCTCGCGAGCGCGAACCATCCGGAAACATTGACAAAAATACAGCAGCGTCAGCATAATCACTATATTTACTATCTTTGTGTCAGAGACTGCAAAATTACGCGTAAATGTGAGTTCTCCGCTATATATAGAAGCAGTTTATTGTGGTAATTACTGAGAAGCTCCTAGCTTTCCATTTTGGAAACGTCGTTTTATAACGAAGAGGTTAGCAATTTAATGTAACTCGAAAGGTAGTTTGTTATAATAACAGTGTTTTGGTTAACAAAAGGCGTACCGTCTGCTGAATCGACTACGACTCGAACAGTTACTGTTGAATGTCGTACACAACAACACAAGCCCAATCAAAGTAATTCGTGTAATCTGTGGCGTCGTACAGCGTCGTGTCGCAACGTCGTGTCGTGAGCCACAAATCGCGCCGCGCCTTGCGACAGACGGACACGCGGACGGACGGACAATGATTTGCGCAAATTATACATTCGTAGGACGTTTGAAGTGCTTTATGTTTGTCAGATTGATGTTATGATCACACAAGTCGCTCGATGGCTAATGTTAGTGATCGGACTGTACTCATAACGCTTGTTGTGAAATTAAATTTTACAATAGCTTGTTACATTAGGTACATTGTTTTATTTTAGCGTACGAGTAGAAACATTTTGACGTTTTTTCTAGGTAAGTTTCAACTAAATGCGCGTACATGCAGGTTTTGCAGGTGGTAGGACCTTGTGCAAGGTCCGCCCGGATTGCTACCACCATCTTGCTCGCTAATCCTGACGTGAAGCAGCAGTGCTTGCATGGTTGTGTTTCGGAGTGGAGAGTAAGACAGCCGGTGAAATTACTGGCACTTGTGGTACCTATTCCATCTTAGTCCCTAGGTTGGCAACGCATCTGCAATACCCCTGGTGTTACAGATGTTTATGGGCGGTGGGGATCCCTTACCATCGGAGACCCACTTGCTCGTTTGCCATCCAGTCGAATAAAAAAAAAACATAAATCTCCCTAGGCTGAAAGTAAATAATGGGTAATTTATGTGACTAGGTAAATTGGTAGAGCACAAGCACAATGTAACTATTAGACTTAAAAGATATTGAGATTCTATATCTACTGACTTTCCTAATGTATCTTTATTCATTTTAAAACCGTTTGATCCTCCACATTTCTGTCTAGCTTCAGATTGTTATAAAAAATGGCCACTAATCTGCCAGTGTAGTGTGGCGGGTGACAGAAGCTTGACCGGTCGTTATCCGACGTTTGTATAAAAAGCGGTGTTTATTGGTTTTGTCCGGGATTATGACTCAATCCCGGCGGCGGCGCATCCGGGAGCGGTGGGAAAACCCGCAGGTGGACTCGTTCGATTAATTAAGAACACAATCCTGTTTCTGTCCGACATTTTTTCAACGAACTTATATAAGGATGAAGTAATCGTTCCGTAGATTGCTTGTCGATACGTTATTCCGTATTTCGAAATTAAGAAACCGAAAAGCCGATAAACCCACGTGAGCTTCGTGTATGATCTTTTATTGTGACAACATTAAGGCATTTAGCGATGTCGTCAACAAATTCTTTTCAAATTAGAATTGATCGTGTAAAACTTAAATTATTGTCGCTTTCTCTCGTATTTGTTTACTTCCTTTGTTTTTGTGTCGCTCGCGTCCGGGGCGGCGCGGGCGGGCCAATAAGTATCAAGTGTACGAAAAGTCATTAGTACGTACATTGGTTGCAGTTGTCCGCGCCGGGCGCCGGGCCCGGGCTGCGCCGGCCTGCCGGGGTGGCCGGCGGCGTGGGCGGCGCGCCAGCGATACGCTGACACTCACGACGATCGATCGACTCCACTTACTCTATCGACAGCTCAACAAGAGATAATGTCGTTTCAATTTGTTATCAATGTCGATTGTTTATCACAGCGTCAGCGTGTCCGCCACTTTCAATAGACATGAGTGGAAGGATGGGCGCTCTTATCATCGACGTAGCGAAGGACCCTGCTGATTGTGAATAATCTGTTTATTTAGTTGCTTTGTAGCGTATCGCCAGTTTGGTATCGCACTGCCTTCATTCCATGAAGCTGACTTATTGCTGGTTTATGTTTTTTTGTTGTCCGGTGAGCGTTTAACTATAGGTACTTTATTATTTAACTCATCGATCAACTAACCAGTTACAAGGCGGCTCAGTCTTTTTCGGTGGCTAATATATAAGTACATGCTACACACTCGTATCCCGAGGAAATGTAAAAATGCTATGCTTAGTTTACAAAATTGATACCCTTCCGTTGTGAGTAATGTTACAACGAATCAGTGCGGGCGCGGAATTGCCCTGCAGTGATGGGTCGCATGCGAACCACGCGGGCGCAGCCGCCGGCTCGTGAGTAACGGGGCCGCATCGCCTAAACTATGATTATTGTGAATTATAAGCGATTAATTCAGCTATCCGTCTCGTTTCATCACTCGTGAAAGTGCGGCCTCATTGTTCTATATGATTTGTTTCGCGCAAGATTTATGGACCATAAATGCTCACTAAAATTTGGAGCGGCTAATTTGAGTTTTTTGTGCAACCGTACTGGGTACTGAGAGAAATTAAAGTGGTTTGAGCGAAACCGAAAAACTGGTATTGAAATGCCAGACAAAACAAGTGTGCGTTGTTTTTTTGCTTTAGAGCTAGTGTCATATCTGTCAGCCGCCACCGTGAGATGGATCGCCGGGGCTGAACGATCTCGGTTTACGGCCTTTGCAAATAAAATAATAATATGCCTTGAACGTCTTACGCTCTCAATATCGATAAACTGTACAATACTATATATTACTTCAAACAACCTCAGTCGTAAACATGTTTCAGACCTGTTTTCGTCGTTCATTTATTTCATCAACACTTGCTATTAACTGAATTATTTTTGAACGTGATTACGATAATTGTGAGCGTCTATGCGTTAGACAGTAGGAACTCAGGCCCTATGATTTTGCGCTTAGGAGTATAGGGGAGGGAGGCCGTCCTGCACCACACCGCATATTGGACCTGTTCAGAAGCTCAAGTTACCTAGCGAGTCAAATTAAAAAAACAAAGGTAACGACAAAAACGACAATAAAACGGCTGTAACTTATTTTTAAAGACGTCAACCTGCGATGTCAGCGGCGGCATAAAAACCCCGTATTAATGGCTCATCTGCACGTTCTCGAAAGAAATGTCCGCGCGTGTGTGCGAGACTTCCCACGAACTGTTTTATTATCTCATTAGCGTGAAGAATGTCTTCATAAAGTGTCGCGGCCTCGGGACATCGTCCATTACGCACTGTAATGCCTTTAATAAAATCCTATATTTACCGGTACCACTGTACTTCAGTTAAAAACAGACGTCTACTCAGAACGCGTTTCATTGCGGCTTAAGTGAGGAAGCTTAGCTACAGATTACAAACACAATACGCAATTGAATATACCTGGTATTTTTTGATCGTTGGTTGGCTCGGTGTGGCAGTAGATGGCAGCCCGGAGGCGCGCTCGCGCACCACCCCGACGCGGCGCGCGCCCGCGGGCGCGGCTACTACCTGCGCCCGCGCACCCGCACTGATACTTCAATAAGTGAAGCGAATATCGATATTAAAAATTATCCACATTATTCAACTTTGTTTCACGTTTATTATTTATGAATTAAATTGCACGTCATTCGCTTAATGGTAGAGACAATTTTTTCCTTGTTAAACGTGCAATTATAATTGATCTAAATTAACATTTATTCTAATTTGTATGAAATTTATTATGCTCTTGACTAAGATGATAAATTTTTTGTGACTCGTACTGTTAATAGCATCTGTCAATGTCGCGAATTTATTTTTTGTTAGACATTGTCGATATATTGTGCGAGAAGGTATTCCGTAGTTCAATAAATTTAGAGATTGGCAAATTTGCCACAGTTTACAGCGAGTTTGCAGTGTTGTTGCGCAGGCGCATGTGGGCCGCGGGACGAGATCGATGCGCGCCCGCGGCGGCGCGCCGACCGAGATGGATGCTGTCATAAGTACACACAGGTATAGCTACACACAGTATCCATGGTACATCCTGAGAAAACTCGAAATAAAACAACAAATTCATATCATAAAATTTATCCAGAATATTTGAGGGGTGTCAAACTGTCATCTGGACACCCCTTTCAGCTTTGAAAGCTTTTTTCTACGGCCAGTAAGTAGGTACTTATCAACAACTATGAGCTGTATATATCAACATATATCTAACAAAGAATGAGCTGTACCTACTTACTGGGCGTAACAATTAGTGAGAAAAAAGCTTTCATAAATAACCTAACCATAAAAAAATCCCGGCCGGACTACCAGGATGTCACTACTAGATTATTGTATTGTCACGCGATTTACATAAGTATTCCAAATTTCACGTCAATCTGACTACTGACATTACAGTTATACTATGATATTACAGACAGACAGACAGACAGACAACGGGACAAGTGAAACTAAATTAAAGCTTGTAAAATAAAATTAAAAGCGACCGGCGGCGCGGCGAGCATTTTCTCAGTGTATTGCGCGGCCAACACGCTCGCCGCACAATAGTTACACGAAATGATCCACGTAAACACCGCGCTATCGGTCGCGCTCGCGCGTAGTCATACTGAGCCTTTATTATTGGAGCTATCCATCAACCTAACTAATTTGCATCTAGCACAAATACGTGCAGTTTCACGCCTCCGCAAGTATTAAAGCATTTAGACCCGCTGTATGTCTGTCCAGCTCGGCAGCGTGTGAACGGAGTTGCGACAGCGAGGATAGTCGCGTGAAGTGTTTATAGCGGGGACACCGGCTGCGCGCGCGCTGATTGGAAATGATTGTTCTGTGTCGATGCGCCCGCGGGCATCGTGTCACCAGCTGTTGGAAATGTCCTGGGAAATACTGATACAGCATCCTGGAAAGAACGCAAGCTTTGCACTAGGTCAATTTGATGGCAAGTATTTCTTGTTGTGCGCTTGTTAATTTGAAATGATTTTCATACCGGTCTCTATAACCAATAAATTATAGAGACCGGTGGAGAAGGATCGCGTAGGCGGCGACTGCAGTGATGGATGACTGCAGTGATGACTCTATCGATAATGTCCGATTTAAAAGAAAGGGAATCACTTGGTTGTGTAATGAAATCCTGTGTAGTAGACACAGATTGGCCGCAGCCCATAATATAATAATAAAATCATTTATTGCCACTGAAAATAAGACAGGTTACAAAATAAAAAAACACATAAGCAGGCCTCAGGCTCAGCATAAGCTGCGAGCAAAGGAAACTCTCAGCGCTGATTTTCAGCCTGCGCCTGTCCCACAGCGTAACAAGATTACTCTAGAGCCGGGTAAGGCTGCATTGTTGCTAGAATATTTTAAAAAAAAGGAGCATGAAATAAAATTAAAAAGAACAAGTGGCAAGGCATCATTGCGAGTCTTTTGTCTCAGGCCAAGTGTTTGGAACTCTGAAAATGAACACTGGTTGAGTTCGAAACGCGTCAGTATAGTGACAGCGCTCCCACAGTGAGGAGGAATATATCACACTGTACCTACTCCGTTTTATTAGTATTAGAAAGAAGGTAAGCGATCTTGACGTGTCTTTTTATTGAAAAACACTTCTGAAAAATAAGTCACTGCAAATATGTATAATTTAGCAAGGACGTATGATCATTTACATGCTTTTGGTATCATAAATAATAGTTACTGTTTTTTTTAAACGTTTTTCAATAAAATGACTCGTCAAGATTGTTTACCCTTTTTTAATGCTAAAAAAACGAAGTAGTGTTCAACGCCAATGTGTCGCGAGAGGGCGCCATGGTGTGTATTGGTGGATAACCGGCAACAGTGGATCAAAGCCCGCAAAGGCAGACAGCCGTGCATAATCTAAACACGACAACACTAAACAGTCGCCAGATAAAAGCATTGATTGCATTAGAGAAGCACTTACTTTTAACTGTTAGCTAGAAGCAGCCGTCACGTCTGGTATCTTAACTGGGCGCCCCCTGACCGCGCCCGACCATCGTTTACCAGAACAAAGTGCGCGCGTCACTATCGCGCGAGTGGCGGCGACACGGGAACGCCATTAGTTAACCATGGTCCACTGTGTCCCACACAATGCTCCTCCGGATAAACGATATTAAACAACGATAACAGTATTTTATCTGCCAGTATTTACATTATTGATTGTTTTATGGTTATTTCTATATAATTAAGTTGCGTATAAAATAGTGGACGGGTCACGGAGGCGACGTGTCGCAAGGCGCGCGCGCGCCGCGATTTACTGGCATGCTTGCCCTGCGTGGGCGCAGGCCGACCCACCGGACATATTATAATTCGGGAGTAAGCTCAGGTTTATTGGTCTAATCGATTTAAATAATGCAATAAAGAGTGTTCGGAATGTAATAAAACAATGTAGCGCCTACGCCGCCGCGTGCCCTCGCTGAGCGTCGCGAACCCATTTAAATATGGAATTTTTGTACTAGTTTTGAAAGCCTTTTTACGATGAGCTTAATCTACTTAAATTAATTTTAAATGCTACATTATACTGTCTGACTATACGAGTATCTTATCGATTTACATAGACGAAGCGTTAAGAGAAAAATACCTCAAAGAGCTCAATTTAAAAGATAATAATAATCGCGAAACATAGGTACTTGGTAGTGATTCGAATGCCCCTTGAGAAGCAGCTGTCCCTCGCTGAAATATACTTATTTTTCCAATGGACTGTCGTTATGGCCTCTGGTGGCTTTTACAGCTTATCAGTATCAGAAGGTGAGCGAGCTGCAAGCGAGCCGCTTAGCTAGAGGAAGTCTAATTTAGAATGTCAAAGGGGTATGATATTACTTCCTTAGAATTGATTGTTTAATCTAAGGAAATCAATATAAAAATAAGCTGACGTCACCCTTTATAGTAAAAAAATCACGAATCGATTGTCTAATTAGAAGAAATGAGGAAATAAGAAAAGACTTCTTCTCTGCTAGCTAGAAGAAACTTGTGCCTACACCTATACCAGTTTGGAAGAGGTTTTGTAAGAGCGAGGGGGAATAAGGCGGCGCGGCGACGTGTAAACGCGAAGCTATTGTGCGACATATTATCATAATACGCCGCTCGTCCATAAATAACCCAATAAATGTTACAATGCAGACCGTCATAACATTATACGCTAACGGGACGAGGGATTCCGCGGTGAATCATGGTCGCGAGATGCAAACGACATTTTGTTTACAAAACACCGCGATGTTGCTGCGGCATTTTGGAATCAATTTATGGTGATTTGTTGTGGTTTATTTTTGGAATACAGTTTTTTAACGTTTCCGTGTTTTGATAAACTTAGACGCAGAACAGGGTCACCAGCTTTTTAGTAAGTACCTAATATAAAATGTTACTCTTAGCGGCTTTGGTTTAAACTAGTGCAGGCTGTAAGAAATGTTGGGGACATTGTGTTGCTTTCTAAAAAGGAAATTCAGAACCCAGTAAATTAAAAAAAAAAGTTTTTACTTTCAATATTTGAAGTAAATACGTCATACATAATGACACTGTCGATTCCTTAAAAGTCTTTATGGTCTGTCCCAGAATTCGAGATACTAAAATGTAAGTCTGAAATGTCAAACGTAAAAATAATGTGGCCAGCATAAAAGGAACAGTGCTGCTCCGTGATTTCGGTTTCGTAAATAACCGATAAAATGTTTATTTTACGATAGCAAAAATAACATTAATGCATTCAATATTCTACTTTCCATTTTACTTTATCATACGATAAAGTGATGAAATCTAAGCACAGGTAAAAATACAGTGTTCATCACTTAGTGCCAACGTAAAAAATAATACAGAGGGGCTACTACAAAAGTAGAAAAACGAAGTTCGTATGGCACCGTCCCTTTCACTCGCGTATTGAATGAGATAAGCGTCAGCGGGACGGCAACATACGAAGTTCGAGTTTTGCATTTCGTAGTCAGGGCCAGCAGGGCTACTACGAAATTCGAAAATCGAAGTTCGTGTCGTTCCGTCCTTCTGACACTACTATTTAATTTAATACGTAAGTGAGAGGGACGTTACGGTACGAACTTTGATTTTAGAATTCCGGAGTAGGCCCTCAGATATCACACAACGTCATTGTTCATGTTTTTCGTATTCAAGTGGTATTCAACCGATTTTCGTTACTTTACTCGTATTGTCATCGGATGTGATCAGTGCGTTTTCTCGTGTTTTTATTTAGATATTCATATCATAGAATAATAAATCAAATATTCATTATTTTCATATTATTTAGTTAATGTAAAACTTTCTATCTATAGTTTAATTATGTTTTATTATGTTGTTTTTAACTAAATAAAATTTAGCTATAACTAAAACTTAGATTAAAATAAATTCCATTATGTAAAACTTACTTAGAATGAAATTGAAACTTAAACATCAACATCTATAAAAAGTCGAAATATCTCGAAAACGGTCGCATTTTTATTAGACCTATTTTACCTTTTCTAGAATGTCCTAAATGCCCTTCATTTTAGTACATCACGGATCCGTTCATATCTTAATATTTTACGACATACATACATAGGTACCTACAAAATCTTTCGGTAATAACCGGTTGCGGCACATCACTATTTATGCGACGCAAAAAACAGGTAACACATGAAACGTCATTTTAGTATCTCGAATTCTGGGACAGACCATAGTTACACTTGACAATGACATCTTAGAGCGCATGAGCCTCAGACTAATAACTAATGCAAAGTAGACGCCGTCGAGTAAATCGGTTCACCATCACTTGATAATCCCACTAATATTATAAATGCGAAAGTTTGCAAGTCTGTTTGTTTGTTTGTATATCACGACGTCTAAACCGCTGAACCAATCTAGATGAAATTCAGTATACAGATAGTTTGAGGCCCGGGGAAGGACATAGGTTTTTATCCCGGAAAATTGCATAGTTCCCGCGGGATAGCGATAACCGAATTCTACGCGGACGGAGTAGTGGGTAACGGCTAGTGTCATGTCATGTAGTTAAAACCTCGTTAAAGCTCATACTTTTCTTTATTCAAACGGTCCAGGCTTGTAATTTTACTCGAAATTTGGCGATTTCGCCTAAACTTCTACAAAAAGTAATCCTATTTTTTGTATGGAAGCCACAGTAACTTGACCGCATCTTAAAAGTTTTTCCCGAACGCGGTTCTTAAATCTAAGCCGCATGCGCGTCCTTCCCGCAAGCCATTCTGCTTCCCCGAAGCTGCGCGCGCGCAATTACACGCGCATTACTTACCAGCCGATACAGGAGGCTCGCTTTTTTAGCGTTGACCGACGAGCTTTTCATAAGTGCGACGAATTGAAACTTATGCACCGCTTATACATGCGTATTAAGTTATTGACTTAAAGCGATTAAAAGATACTGATACCAAAATAGAGTTCATGAAAAAATTTGTGGGCAACGAAACAATAAAAGTATTAACTAGTATTTTTTGTGTAGCAAAACAATGGGAAACGAAACTCTTTGACGTCATTTTAATTAAAATGAGATTTTTTTTTTAGGTAGCCCTTAATATGTCCCACTGCTGGGCAAAGCCCTCCCCTTTCCCTCATCACTCTTCGCTATCCTGGGCATGCACCGGCCAATGGAGCTGAAAAGCACTCAGGTCGTCCCACCATCTCTTTATCTGGGTCTTTGTGTTAAAAAACACAAAGTTTTATTCCTTTTTATCACATTATTCCCCTCCTAATTGCGGTGGGGGTTGAGCTCCCGACAGGCACTACGCAATTGAACGCTCAATGGGGTCAAGCTTTTGCCGGAATTACTAACCTCTCATTACGCGATTGTAATGAACAATAATCGGCGAAAGGAGCAGAGCACGACTAAAACAATCGAAATTAATCATACAGACAGACTGGAATTAAACGCACGTAATTGGTACGTAACGCACGTAATAAATGGTACTTATGACTTTCTGGCAAGTTTCTTGTGGCCCATTCTTTTTGTAATATCTGGTCTTATCGTAAGTAAAAAAGACAATGTACGAGTAGGTCAATAATAAAAGAGAGCCCTTTACAGCCCAACTCAGGGATAAAAGATTTGATTTTAATTTATGCGTGCACTTCAAGGTGACACAGCAATTTGCCGACTTTGATTTAATGAATATATGACAGATGATTCATTTGACAGAATAACGTTTGGCATAAGTTCATTACGCAACTTACTCGTTTTGTCAATTAGTCAGTTGACAGAATATCAGTACGTAGGTAGCTCGTTTGGTTGATTATTCATTCCATAGTAATCTTAGTTTGCATTTGATTTTGATACTGGATATGGGTAGAATATCTTTCGTATTTCAAATTTAGCACAATTTTGACCGCATTAGAATGCTATTTTCGAGGGACTTGATTTGAAAAGCCGATCTCCTGGTTTGATTGGTCTGTTCAGTCCGGTTACACATTTTCTAATCGCAATCCGCTAATTGCCCAACCATTAGTCTATTGCGTGTTTCGATGACAACACGAGACTCCAAATAATTTAATTATAATGTGATTTTTTGGTCTGGAAGCGTTAATGTGTGTAATGCAGTAATTTCACGGTCGCGACGCGGGCGCATGCCGGCCGTGGGTGGTCGGGCCGGGGCAGAATCACAATCAACCACGGAGATTTTGATTAATGCTGTTTGGGAGGTTTTTGCATTCGATAATTTCAGTGACTGGTAAAAGTATTTGGATATTTTTAGAGGATATTGCTTGACAGAAATGTTCCGTTTTTCTTTAATTTTTAATTGTTTACCTTCCTTCTTGTTGGACGCGAGTGTAATGAATTGCTAACACATTAAATGAATCGTCTTTTGAATGCGCTGAAATATCTCACATTTATTTTTCATAATATGGATAATAATCTGAATTAAATGACATTATTATTATTATTATTAATACAAAATGAATTAGATAAAATTGTCACAATCAGCAAAATGCATCATTCCACAATATTTACGACAATTTTTTTTTGTCAGGAGAATTGCATTTTTTTTTGAGAAATTATATTATGTAAGTATATATAACCATACAAAAAGTCAGTGGGACTTAAGGCGCTTTAGGGCAAATTTAACCTCATCTTCGCATCATTAGTTTCTTAAAATTTAATAACGATAAATAATTATCAAATTTACATTATGAATAACATTGCCATAGCCGTAAGCAGCCACATGACCATAACTGATATATTGATTGGTTACAGACATTACGGCCATAAAGGCCAGGGTCACCATCACTCTCTCAAAGAACATTATTTTCATAAGTTTGTATCATACACTCTAAATTTAGAAAAGCAGTATACAGTGTGTTACTGGCACTTGGCAGCCAGCCTTTTGTCAAGGGAGGCTAAAGTAACTTATTAATGTAACTCAACCATGACATTAATAAATTAACACGTTCACTGCGGCTCAAAATATTGCTAACTTTCAATTAGTGCTGCAAGAGGTCTTTATGCCTTAACTGTACCATTTTACCGGTGCGGTTAGGGCCTTAAGACCACTCAAGGAACAAGAATATTAAAATGATTTTTTTGTAATGAAATTCACAAATTTATGAATGATACTTATATAAGGCTGTTGCTAAAGGATTGTTTTGTCTTGTTTTGGCTTCGCCCGACGTTCTCATGTCAGAATATGGAATAATGACAAAAAATATTAGGAGGCTTTTAGGCCTCTTACAGCACTGAATTTGAGGTACATTTGTATTTACTGCTAGTGATGTTCCTAATAAAAATGCATTTTATCGATAAATCAAAACTCTTTATTATATATTGCAAGTGAATCACATATGACTGTTATAGAAACATTTAAGACACTGTGGCTTGTTACAATCACGGCAGTAAGATTTAATTTTCTTAACTTTTTTATTGGCTTCCCTACTGGACAGCGTAGTGCGCAAATTTTCGTAACATCCTGCACATTTTCTTCGTTTATCTCCATTTTTTTCAAACGCATGATTTTTAGTTAGAGTGGCAGTACGTGAATTACCTGAAACAATACAACAATGATGTTCTTTTCAGTTAAATATCTTTAGAAATTATTTAATTTACGTCCCGGTGCAGTCCGGTACAAACAAACCTAGCCACATACATACGTATGAACTTTAAATATAGAACGACGACGCCGTCCCCCTGACTAATAAAACTCACTCGATTCGCTCTCTCAGTTAATTAAAAACAGGGTGTTTACCTTGTATGTTGTTTTTTTTTAGCCCTAATAACTAATCAACCAACCAACCAACATACATGGTAAACACCCCTTTGATATCATTTATAATGTAAGCTTAAAATCATAAATAAATAAAAAAAGAAAAGCTTTAGAAACTTAAATATACATGTACCAAAGAAAAAAAAGCGATCACCACAGGTGGCCAAGCCGGGAATCGATCCAGGGTCTTCAGCTTAACGTAAGCGGAAGACCCGGGTTCGATTCCCGGCTTATTTTGATTTGTTTTTTCCTAAGTAGTCACACTATTCTATAAATTATAAACTGAAATAAACATATCCAAAGAAAAAAGCGATCACCACAGGTGGCCAAGCTGGGAATCGAACCCGGGTCTTCAGCTTAAGTTAAGGAAAAACAAATCAAAATATTTTCATCAAAAAATAATTTTATTTGTTTCTTAGCTAAAAGCTTTAGAAATAAATAAATGAAAAAAACTTACCGCCATTGGATGTGGGTTTTTTAGTAAATCCTTCAATAACTGATTCCAAAAATATCTTCTTTGGCATTTTAATCTCCCTCTGCATGTTGAACACCACCCAGCTATTCACCAAAGCAGTACCAAATAAGAGCTCCATCATAACTTTTCGGAACCATTTTAAGCCTCGTTGTAGTGGAGTATAATAGGACGACATTTGGTCACTGTAATCTATTCCTTTTTTATTATCATTATACGTTACAACGCATTCGGGTTTTTTTATATGCTCTCCAGTAACTTTTCTACGTTTGCCAGTATCTACAATTGTCGCATTATGTTGTCTGCAAGTTGAAATCATATAAACTGGTCTTTTATCATGCCATTTTAAGATCCTTACACCTTTTCTGTTCATTTTTCCAACAACTTCACCTTTTTTAAGCTTGGTCGAAATAATGCGTTTTGGAAGGCCTCTTCTATTTGGACGAAGAGTGCCACAGAGAAAAGTTTTATTTTGCATCAGTTCTTCAGCAAGACCGATGGAATTATAAAAATTATCTGTAATAACCAGCCTTCCTTCGTTTAAAAGATCTTTCATTAATCTCATAACAGTTTTCTGTCCATGGTCCAACTCTCGACCATTTTCTCCTTTTCCAGTGTAAATAAGAAGATTATAAGTGTATCCTTCGGGAGTACATAGTTTGTAAAGTTTCACTCCGTATTTGTGAGATTTGTTTTTAATATACTGGCGGAATTGCAATCTCCCTCGCCACGGTACCATACTCTCATCTATAACTAAAGTTTTCCCCGGCCTTAAGATGGTTTGAAATCTGTTTAACATCATCAAATAAACATCATTGATTTTACTCAATTTATCAGTACCCCGGGGATCACTAAAATGCCAAAATTTTAGTAGCAGCAAAAATCGGTCTCTTTTCATTATAGATACAATGTATTCATTTCTGTATATACTTTTTTTCGACCAATAGTCGTTAATATGTGGAACTTTTACTAAGCCCATTACCATTAGGATTCCTAAAAATCTCTTCATTTCTTCTGGATCTGTTGAAGTCCATGCCTTTACCCGTGACTTACGTTTGATTCCACGCTGATTATTGATAAAGTACATTTGTGCATAGTTATTAGTTTCAAGAACCATCTTGTTAATTATCTCTTCCGTGACAAATAATTCGTAATACTCAGTTGGCGTCTTTGCAGATATAGGCACATTTACTGTAGAAAACCCTTCATGTTCTTTAAAAGTTGGAGTTGTATTTGTTATATCCTGCCATCCAATATCATCACATTCAGATAGAATGTCACTGTTTTCTACATTTTCATCAAGAGCATTTTCATTTTCAGAAGAAGAATCGCTACAATCAGACAAAGAACTATCTGAACTGTCAGTTTCAGGGGTGTAGTCTTCGTCATTTGAGGTGTCGTCGCTGATAATGTCTTCAAGTGTATTTTGAGGCACAGACCTAGTAGATGTACCTTTAGAGGATTCTGTGTTTATTGGTTCTACAGATTGGTTTTCAATATCGTTGTTGCTTAGCGTCGAAGGTGCAACTGGACATACTGGATCAGGAATATTTTCAGAGACTCCATCATTTTTAATAAGATTATTTGAGGAATTAGGCTCGATCGATGTTGCTTGTTGAGATCCTTCTGATTCCTTGGTACAACTTGCCGCTAAGGTAAGCGTAACGTTTGGAACCTGAGATATTTCCGGTTCATTGGTATTGCTATCTGAATTTGAAGGTTCGATCGATGCAGCCTGAGGTATTTCTGGTTCTATGGTGTAGCTGTCTGAAGTTGTAGGCTCAATCGGTGTAATCTGAGAGGTTTTTTCATCTTCCTTAGGCATCGACAATATCTCAGAGACTTGTTGATCATTCAACGGGCATGTCAAATACTGTGCACAAGATAAATCACTTACAGAGCTACATCTACTAACTGTCGATGACAAATTTAAGTTTTTATTGTTTTGGTACGGAGATGCACATTTGGATGTGTTAAAATTATGATCTGTTGAAGGAGTTTCCGGAACTCGAACAGTTTGTAATATTTGGAAAGTTTGTCGTGAGCTAGGGCTTACGAAAATTGTACTGTCGTTATTTTCTTCTCTAGCGATACGTTCAATTTTGCGACGTTTTGGGTTACAGACAAATCTTTAAAACAATCACTTCTTTCTGCAGTAGCAGCTAAAGTAGGAGCACAGGTAGTAATATCGTCCAGAATATTTATGCTACTAGATGACGGCTCACTTACTGTCACGTCGCAATTTGCAGTAGCGTTTTGGTAAACAATTCCTTCTGACGTAGTAGCAACAGTTGGAGGACAAATAGTAATATCTTCAAGGATTTTTATTCTACTAGAAGACGGCTCACTTACTTTGTTAGCTTTTGTAGTAACTTTTTGGTAAACTCGGCGATATTTTGGCACAGAGGTATCGTCTTGCACTTCATTCTGTTTCTGTGCTAATTCTAGCATTCTCCGACATCTCTTGTTTACACGACCCATGATTCATTACCTATAGATTCGATACTTATTGATAATATTACTCACTAACCAACAACACTTCTTGAGTATTTAACTTAAACACTAAACACAATTGACGCTTACTACTTCGAATGTACGTGTTTTCACTTACGAGCAAATGCAATAAATTACGTACATTGCTCATAGACGCGTGCACATCACTGGGTCATAGTTCGACTATCATAGATACAGACAGGTGCGGGAGGGGGCGGATAGGCCCGTACTACCGATATGAGGTCTTTAGACCCCCTATCCGCACTGGACGTACACTTTTCACTCTCAGTGCGATGAGAGGCCTTAAGACCTCCTGCGTGTTTTAAAGTGTCAAAAAATTCTACATTATAATAGAAATCAAACCATATATTGGACTCTTTTCTACCTATACAATTCTATAAGCTACGAGGTCCGCACCAGAGCGAAACCACAATATTTTTGCCCGCACCGCCCGGGAGTACTAGCAGGGGGTCTTTAGACCTTCTATCGCAATGAACGTGTTAATAGACTGAGATTGTGAATTATTGTAATAAATAAGAATATTTGGAATTGTAATTATTTAAGTTTTTGTTTATATTTGTGTTATTCATAGTTTTCCTAAGTACTAAGGTATTGTATTGCATTTATCTGTCATTTTTGTTATTTATTTGACATTGTAATTTTATTCTAAGTTGACATTATGAATTGAATCGGTTTAATAAATGTATTAATAGACTAATCCCACTTTGTTAACCTTCTAACAAAATTATAATTGCCAGCAATGTACAGTGAAGTACATTGACAAGTAATAATCAAAGCATCTGTCGCCTGTCATTAACACTTACCTGTCAATTGACTTTGCTGTATGTTGCTGGTAATTATAATTTTGTTAGGAAGCTAAGCAAAGTCTGAATTTTATTAATTAAAATAATGTCATGGTTAAGATACAGATATACGTTACTTTAACCTCCCTTTAAAAAGCCTGGCTGCCGGTAACACACTGTATAAGTGGTGTTACCGTGGTGAACAATATTTGGTTTGTGTTTCTTTGTATTCAGCCGTTTTATTGCTTCGGCAGTTCAGTAGCTGCGCGGCGGTGGAACAGCAATAAACAGTTTCGTTAAGCTTGATGTCCCAGGTTTTATAATAGTTGAGTCGAAATCACGAAACTTTAAAACATATAGCGATAAACGGGTTCGAGCAGCGTCCCGTAACGCGCGGGGAGCACTCGAGCTTTGCGAGCAACCTCTAGACGGGGAATAAAATTAACTTAGCTAAAATAATTTCGTTTGGTTTAATTGCTCACCAAATTAGGTATTCATAAACGAAAATTAATCAGCTCTGTTTAAAACTTTGTGGCCATTGCTATATTTGAAGAATGTGATTTTGTTATTTTGCTATAGCTTGTTCTCTGTCGCTTAAAGTTGATTGAAGAATGTTATTATTGAACATGAAAACTACCGTGAGACTCACTCATATTAAATGATATTGTAACGGAAAACAGTTTTAAATACTCGTGCTGCGTCATCGGTTGGTGTGAACGTGCCTTTACGGAGCGATGTTGTTAGTGTTGTGTGCTACCCTACATTAGACATTGACAAATGCGGGTAGTTGTGCGCCGGTGTTAGTTTCGTCGGGCAGTCGCGCGAGCAGAGCGGTGGCGCGTAGTGTGCGTGTTGCGGCAGCCGCCGAGTCGCGTGCTCCTGAGAAGAAGGGCTACGAAATAGCCCGAAACATGTCAAGCTAAACTCGGTTTAAGACGTGAGTGATCCGTTACAATATCATTTAATATGAATGTTATTATTAACTTGCGGTTGCGACTTCCTCAGCGGAAAATTCGTTGCTTGATTTATACGTATGTTTATCCGTCGCCTAATACCAATATTTCGTCGGGGGTTCGGAAATTCGTCGAAGAACTAAAGTCACCGACATAGCTCGTAGAGTATGCAAGTCAAAGTGGCTATGTACCACATCGCTTGAAAAACAGATAACCGTTGGAGGAGAGAAAAGTTTTCTAGTGGCTACCACGAACTAGAAGACGAAACATTGGCAGGCCTTTCACTAGCTCGACTAATGACACTGCAAGAGTTGCAGGCAACCAGTGGATAAGTAGCGAGTTGTCGTTAATTTTCCTTCATGGAGGCCTTGGTTCAAATAGAGAATATTTATTCGTTAGTACCAATGGTACAAGTTTCGCTAAGTTTGGGACAAGGTGAATTTGTGCTATTGTCCTATGTCATTTAGTTTGACGCCCCGCGCCCCGCTCGCAGCGTAGCGGGGCCTTACCTCCCGGGAGCCGGTGTTATGGTCATTGTAGTGACCCTACGCAGCGATCGCTCCTACCGATTTACGAGCGGAACGGACAGCGGTGCCGCCGCGACAGCGTGTCACGTTGCTTGTAATGCCCGTGTTATTGGCTTCGAGATTGAGTTAGGACGTTTAATAACGTTTGTCACGGATGTTCGAGACGCTTCTAGGAAATCGACGTGCTTTTAAGGATGTTGAAAAACTTTAAAAGGATCCTCAAAAATAAACTTTGAACCGTCTGCAGATGGATGCAAGATCGAGAAAACTTTCTTACTCAAGCAAGCACATATAACAAGTTGCGTTGTAAACAGCGGCTATCCAAAAAAATACTAAGAATAAATGATGAAAACAGATACTCAACAGAACGAAACTAAATAAACTAATACCCTAACGAACGTAAAACAACAACGAAATTATTTCGAACAAAGGCGCATGACCGTACAATTGTGGAACAAAGGTTACATACAGTCGGCCGCAGCGGGGGGCATTACACGCCGGAGGTTCATCCACGCTGAAAATAAATGGTTCCTTGCAATTTGCGGTCGAACTTATTTGGCGGCGCGTTGATGTCTTCCGCGCGAGGCCTTGCACTTTGCGCTGCGCCTGCGCTGGGTGGGAGCCGCATTGCTCGACAGATTGCAGAATTTATTTGTGCATTACCAAAGCAGTCAAAGGCAAAATTAAAGTACCTTTTCTTCCAACTATGCTTTAATTTCATCATAACCGCACTAAATACACAGCACAAAGCGGGACTTTTCTGCTCTAGAGCAGAAAAAATGTATGAAAATCCTTTATTGCATTGTTTTATATATTTTTTTAATTGCACCACCAAAGAGGTAGCACAAGTATTTTTGCTACTAAATTAACCTGCATAGTGTAAAAAAATCTAGTGTTAGGTTACCTGACGGTCTTATGAAATTTGACACATTGCGTACAAAAAATTGTTGCTACCAATCCCACCAAAAACCATTAAGTAGCCGTAGGTATATTTAAAAAAAAACTGTGTGTTTGGTTGGCCAACCTGGCGCCCATCCGAAATTTGACAGATCGCGGGTAAAAATATCTGCTACTTGGCTACCAGCTCTGCCAAAAAAAATTAGAAATTAAAAAAAAAAATACAAATTGGTAATACCCCTGGTGTTGCAGATGTTTATGGGTGGTGCTGATCTCTTACCATCAGGAGAGCCACTTGCTCGTTTGCCATCCAGTCGAATAAAAAAAAAGAACCTTGCGAATTTTCCGCGGACATTTTTTGAGAGTGCGAATCTAAAATGTAAACTTAAAAAAATGGAATCATACTAGCTAGTGACATTTCTTTCGTATTAATTGTTTAGCATGAGTTTTTTCGTCTACATTCTTGTAATAATTGAAAGAAAAGCAGATTATGCACCTAGCATTAAGTAATTTATTTGGCTTCGTGCTTTTTTAAGCTCTTTTCCTCCCTGACGAGAGGGAGCAAAGTGCAACTTTTCTGTTCAAGGCTTTCCTAAGTGTTTTATTGCAAATGCCATTTTTTGAAATTGATAATTGTAAAGCTATGCCATTTTCTATGCTGGTTGTTCTTTAATAATATCTAGAATTATTTTTTTCAAGTTTCTTAATGCTCGGTGTGAAAAGTTGTATGAGCCACTCGGGAGCAAATTTTTTTTTATCTTGGGCGTTAACACTTGAGCCCTCATTACGCTCAGGATTCTATTGCAGAATCCTTCGCTACATTCTGGATTCAATGTAAGCCCTCGCCGTAAATACACCATTTTGCTCCCTTGTGACACAATAGTTATTCTTTAAAAATATTTTTTTTTCAAGTTTCTTAATGTTTGGTGTGAAAAGTTGTATGAGCCACTCGGGCAAAATTATTTTCATCTAGGGCGTTAACACTTGAATCCCTCATCACGTTCAGGATTCTACTTTAGAATCCTTCGCTACATTCTGGATTCAATGTACGCCCTCGCCGTAAACCATAGAACCGTGGTGTACCATTTTGCTCCATGTATTACGTACGTATACATAGCCTATCTAAGAAACAAAAAAAAACTAACTAATTTCGCTCAGGGACCCAAAGAGGGTCTTGGCCTCCGAAACGAGAGCATGCCATCTGTCCCGAAGAAAGAAACAAAGGTATTAGTGAATTTGTTTTATTGTTGAGGTGATTCCAAAAAACGATTTCACTTATTGTTAATTGTCGATACATTAAATGCAAAGACGCTGATTTAACAAGCTTTTATTTAGTTCCACCTGTCCCATTGTCTGTCTGTCTGTAATCAAATCTTGCAAGTTAAATTCGACCAACTTCCAATAGTTGGATTGACTTGAAATTTAGTATACTTATGTAAATTGCATGACAATACAATAATCTGGTAGTGACATCCTGGTAGTCCAGCCAGGATCGTCTCCACAGGACGGAACTCTTCAACGGATAATGGCATCGACTTGAAATTTGGTGTGCAAATGTAGTTTGGGTGACAATACAAGTACGACGCACAGGACTTATCACGCTAACACACACGAGTAATATTTACCTCGACGTTTCGGCAACATTACAGTGGCGTGGTCACGAGTAGACTGAAGTGTGGGGTGTCAAGTCTGCCTAGCAGCGCGAGTCCTTCGAACTACCCGCACTTGATCACTAATAGTGCCGGCACTCGTATCACGAACTACCCGCACTTGGTCATATTTATTTGTCACCCCATCAGCTACATATTAGTAATCTGTGACCCCATCGCACCGACACACAACACTAACAACGTCCGATCGCCCTCAGAACATTCATCCCGACGCCGACACTTATTTATAACAGGATTCCACGAAGATGTAAGCTTATAACCAAAGTCCCGGTTGAAATTTTATAATATTACTTGTGTGTGTTAGCGTGATAAGTCCTGTGCGTGGTATTTTGACTATGAGTGAAAATCACGAAAGTTTAAGACATTATAATACAAGTACGGTCAACAAAAAGTATAGTCAGCAAAAAAGCTTGTATTAAAGATGAAATTATTACCAAAAACTTATTCAGTGAATCCGTTTAGACAGTCACAAGACAAGCATTTATGAATGTCAAAAAATCTGGCACCAGTTTGGAAAAATCTGCGTAGAGAAGAATCTGACTAGAAACTCAACTAGATATTCTTTTTAAAAACAGATCTAGAACGTTACATAAGTAGGTATTTAACACAACATTACATTTTTGACACAGTGATTCGCTATTTGAAGTTTTATGGGGTTGCCAATGCAGATCGGAATTATTTCCAAATACCCCATGATTATAATCATTAATTCTATAATGATAATACGCTTCAGTTGATATAAATTATTATTGAAAATATATTTGAATTTTGTATCTATTTATAGGTTTGATTAGTTCAATAAAGAATCAGGTGGCATATACGAGTATGCCTAATGCGGATTATTCGCAGTCAATTTTATTGGTCAATGTGTTTTTAAATTTCGCATTACGTATAATATCTGATATTTATTGATACCTAATGCATATCAAATGTTGGGTTTTAGCTATCTTATGCACTTTTTTAATCAACTCAAAAAGATAGGATGAAATCTCGGTGAGGTCAATTTTCATATTTTTTTCTCACGGATAAAGTTGCGGGTAAAAGGTTAGTCTCATACAATGCGAGAACAAGTTATAGTATACAAAAATAAAACATTTAGCCAGTGTTGTACCGAGGCCGCGCTACGTGCAGCAGCAGTATCTGTGTAATGAAGGCATTTTTCCAATCGCCGCGCTATCTATAATTGTGATCGGCGCGGGCGCACGGACAATGGCGGCCGATGACAGATCGCGCCGCGCCATCGAGACTGCGCGTCAGGCCGCGTCGTACTTACACGCTATGAAATGCTAGTAAAAATTAGTTGTTGTTGTAGTTTTCTGGTGGATCAGTGATTCTACTTCTTGCTACACTACATAATGAGGGACCGAATTCGCCGCTAGAGGCGATAGTTTTGCAATACCAGAAATTAATTATGGCAAATATGCGCTACGGGGCAATGAATGTCTGGTTTTGAGACGGTTTTGTCTTTCGGAAACCTTTGTCCTCTCTTTTTTCCGCGAACAAAACGGGTCTAGGTACGCGTGGCATGCTCGATATTTTTATAATATGGTTTTAAGATATTAAATATGATTAAATGTAAATTAAGATTGGTTTTTTGGAATCTTTTTGTATTTTTTATTTCAATTCCAATTTTTTTTTTTTTAAGTTTCTCTATGAGGGCTATACGGCATAGATGTCGCTAGCGTCACTGCTTAAGTGGCTAAATAAGAAACAAACAAGCTGAGATATGAGGTGCATAGGGGAAATTCGTGTCGGTACCGTTGACCATCAGTGGTGTAGCGGTATAGCACGCGGTACGGAATACCGAGGACCTGGTTCGATTCCCAGTGATGGTCTTATTTTTCTGGTTTTTCTGTGCATCTATATTTCAGTTTGTATTTTCAATTTAAAATGTAAATGTTTTCATGGCCGTTATAACGATGGAAACTAATCACCATACTTCAGGCAGGACCTTTGTCTACAGTGACGCCAACTGGTAGTGGTAGCTTAGTCGTTTGACCTTTCAAACAGTGGGTTCTTGACTGACCGGCCATCTTTTTTTTCCGAATTTTTGAGTGAAATCACATTTTAAATTTTCCATGAGCTCCACGGTGAAAGAAAACATCGTGAGGAAACCTACTTACAAACAACTGCGAAGAGATTCATTGGTGTGTAAAAAATTCTGAACGCCACTGTGCCCGCATGTGAACTATAAGGCTACAAGGCTTCTGGGAGGAGACTGCTGCAGGACAAAATGTAGGCCAAGATGATGATGATAAAGTCAACGGTAAATAAACTATCTGTATGTTTGACACCAACTCATGAAATAATAAACATAAGATTGCAAGAAGCCATGTCATCAAGGCATTTAAAATTAAGAGTCTCTACTCTACCAGTATTTAAGATGATTGACAGATATGTTCCCCTATTCGTCATAGGGTTCTCTATTCTCTTTCAAAAAAAATACCTAGGTATAACCTTGAACCAAGTCATAGACTTGTATGACTAAATAGTTCTTTCTAATAGCATTCTCAGCCGACCAAACAAAGTAGCATTCTTAAACCTTGTCTCGTCCAACATCCTGTTGCTTTACAGACCTGTTGAGTTGAGTCACGAGCGGTTGTTCAAAATATAGTTAAAAACCTTGAAATTAATTGCCAGAAATTAAATTAGCTCGTATCTCTGGGCACATAAATATCTGGTTCATTTACATAGACAAACAGCCGCCGCTACGGCGCGATAGCATCGCTGCTTCCCCGAAAACCAATTAATTGTTCGGCGTTAGCGGACGGAAGTACGAGTACCTACCTTTCTGCTACTCCCTAGATATGTTAAGCCCAATTTAGTTTAGACATGAAAAACAATTCGTGCAAGTTGTATTCGTGCATGTTGTATGTTTAAACTGGGCTTTACTAGTAGAAGCTAATTGTTTAAAAATTTTATAACAAAAAATTTAACCGACTACAAAAAACCATGAAAATAATTTTCTACCAGTCTGAAGTCGGTCGGTGCCTCAGCACGAGCCAGCAGGAGTGGACCTATAGTCATCTACCTCACCTACGCACTTTATATTGGGCTTCAATCACTCCTGCTGGCTCGTGCTGAGGCACCGACCGACTTCAGACTGGTAGAAAAATATTTTCATGGTTTTTTGTAGTCGGTTAAATTTTTTGTTATAAATATTTTTTTCACGCTTTTTGGTGTAAATAATATAAGATACAATAGTTTAATATCAACTGCTCGTCACCTTTTACGAACGATTGCTTTTTCCGATGCGGAGACGTTCATTATTGAGGAGTCCTGGTGCTTCGGATCACCACCCGTTTTACCATATGCATTACGAGGAGCATAAATTGCTTAGCAACTGTGTCAAAGTAATTAAAATTCAACCCGTGAAATACTTTGTTATTGAGTAGTAACTCCGATGGTCAACTGTGGTCTTCATCATCAGTTTCACTTCACCAAATGATGATTTTCAAGAGCAAATGCACGAGTTACTACTAAATATATCCAATTTACTACCTATAGGTGTCCCTACAACATTTGAAGAGTTCCCTCGATTTCCTTAAGATCCGATCATCAGATCCTAATTTGCTGCTTATGGGACCTAATTGAAAGCATTCCTAGACGAACTAAAAAAAAATTCAAATCGGTTCATAAATGACGGAGTTCTGAGGTAACAAACATTATAAAAAATACAACCGAATTGATAACCTTCTCCTTTTTTTTGAAGTCGGTTAAACATATATAGGTATATTGGGTATGGGTCGGACACGGTTGTATTAAAGATAAAATAACAAAAAATATTACACAGAGACGAAAGCAAAGGCGAGCTTATATTTGATTTGCATTCTCCAAATTATAGCTTCAGTCAGATATAAGATTTATTAAAACCTAAAGCGAGATATTTTTTACGCGATGACGACGCGCGCGCAGGTTGCAGGCCGAACGTTAGCGCATTTCAGTCGACAGATATCTGTGTAAATAGTTTAATTCAATGAGCTGGCAGCTTCCTCGGACAAAGAATTTACTTAGCTATTAAGAGAGTGAACGCTGCCAGCACCTTTGGAGCCTAGCCTAAAAGGACTCTTCTTTCTCTCCTTTTTCTTCTTAAGGGGACATCTCAGCTTAGTTGTGGCTCTCTGCGATATTATTTGAATACACACATACACACCGCCCTCATGCGTACACAAACAAATTTGGCCTCAAATCAACATCCGTTAACAACAGTCAAGTGTTTTAAAACTTAAATGAATCGAAATACGTATCAATATTCCCAGCGTTTATTGAGCGTCAAACATGCAGTGAAGTGTTGTACAGTACAAGACGATCATGAGCTGCGATCAAAATGAACGGCGGCGTTGCGTGGGCGCAGGATGTGTTCTGTTTAGTCGCACAAGGGGTTACTGTTCTTAGTCTGTTCTAACCAGAAGCCACTCTTTCACCTCCGCTCCTGCCCGCCGCTCACTGTCGCTGCCATAACTGCCGGAATTAATTGCTTCAGTCGCTTTAATTATTCAACTAATGATCTATAATTAGTTGCTTAATTTTATGCCTGTTTTATGTATTGCTTACATTTACTTAATTTTTTATAGCCAACGCTTTATAGAGTCATTGGCCTGATAAGCTTTAATAGGCAATGAATTTCTGGTCATATTACGGTCCGTTTGCTAATGTCATTTATGCCGCGCGCGAGTCGCTGTTTGTATAAAAAGTGGGTGTGTGGGACGGCCAGCCGCAGCCGCGGGGACGCTCTCACGCCCACCAGCTTTATTTAGTCAAAATATGATCAAATCGCGCTCATATTTCTTAGAACCATCGACAATACAAATTGGCCTTTAAATCGATTGTAAAAACTGTTAAACCACAATGCAACAAACAGATTATAATTATGATAAGTCTCTTCTCATTGTAACTAATAAAATTACTCGCGATCATAATCCCGTTGCGTGGCGCGGGCGCACACAATGCGGCGCGGCGGCCGCGCTCGCTCTCGCTCGGCGCTCGCTCGTGCATTATCGTAATGGTCCGAAGCGGACCCGTCTCCACAAGGCTGCAGCAGACGAGTGAAGGGCCGCATAAAAATACTCGACAAAGCGCAATAATGAGATCAATGTAGCGCTCCTGCGCCGTCAAAACATTTGCAGAGCAGCCATCAAACTCTTCCGCGCATCGGACACCTCACTAGGAATTAAGTAACATAATCAAAATAGATTTAACGCTAAATGAAACTCGAGAACTCGTTTCTAATTGATGATAAAGCGACGCGGCTGGAATTAATCCTTGGCTCGTTTTAGGCCGTCTGGGGCTCTATAAATTTAGTCCAATCAAGATTCCTTCGGCTCGATGTCCTTAACGTAAAAACTTACTGGTATTAATTTAATTCAAAGCATATCAAGATTAATGTCACAAAAACTATAGATAGCATCGGTTTGATCGAGTTTATGCATGCCGGCCGGCCTTATTCGCGGATCGCGCCGAGACGCGCCTGCGCCGTGCCGCTCCAACTGAGACTGTTTGTATTGTCTATTAGTGGGTCCACATTTGTATCACTTACTGTATCATAGGCACTTATCTCTGTCACTAAGCGTCGATCAATATCATGATCGTAAGTTTGAACGCTTACATTACGACCGGTGTGTTGCATGATCGCGTATCTCTTTGGTACACTTAAATGATACCTACAAATATGAACCCCGCAACATGCGGGCGCTCGCAATCACATTCACTATCTCATTGTATCCTCACACTTTACCATTTGACGGGAAGAAGTGATGGTACCGATTGTGATTACGAGCGTGTGAGACAGTGGTCTTTGTGGTACGGTACAACATGAATATATTCATGGCGCTGGGCGCTGACTGCGGCGGTGCACGCACCGGCATTGACTTGTTAATCTTAAAGCCTATCTGTATCAGCGATCAGCTTTAAGCTCATTTGGAAATCCCGCATAAAATTAACAGTGACATAATTGATCGCGGAATGGACGGCGAATACATAATTAAATCATTGTTATTATTACTAGTTCGTATGCGTAAACAGAACATTGTAACCGAGCGGCGCGGCACATGCAGGTGCACAATGCGACACTATCGCTCGCTACTGCCGCATTACGTGCATTACACATTCAAATCGCCGCATACAATTCTACCGTAACCGCAGTCACCACCGGTTTATTCATGGAGTAAGTACCTACGTATAACAAGCTGTTCTCCGGGAACGGCCTATATTGTAGATTAGGCGACGCATGCAAGCATTTCCCAGTGATTAAAATTTTCTGTGGGTCTATTTGAACATTGTCTACATTTTTAAACGGCTATTTTTAAATAAATTGCTTTTAAAGGATATTAATTAAATCTAAACCGCGATAAGATCGCGATGCTCCTAAATATAACGACGTGAATGTGAGAAAGAATCCGATAATTGTGGTGATGAGGCAGAGTTGCGGCCAGCGCGGAACTTCACGCTCTCTCAACACTCCCGCCTAGTCCACGGCGGGAGCGACAGGGAGAGAACGCTATGAACCGGGAACCAAAATCTGCTGACCACGGAACGAGTCCTGGTAGCGCGGGGTAATCGAGTGCGGGCACAAGGCGGGATTTGCGATTTTTAACGCAATTAACTCATCTTAAAACTTTTATGGCGTTACTTTAAACACCGAGGGTGTGGTAATAACTTTATAAAATACCGACGCTATATTTCTCCGCGGACAACCGCAGTTCGCTCGCGGGTAATTTTGCCAGGAAATCTGTAATGTGTTAGCCGAGTATCCGCAGCGGATACAGATTATTGGTGTTAAGTCGATGCTGTCAGGCTTCACCCCGTAATTATAATGCAGTTTCTGTTGTTTTGAGTAATAACTTAATCTCGCCCCTCGCCCAGTGGATGTTATTTGAGAGGCAGCTGGGCTTCCTTATTGCCGCGCAGTGC
Organism: Choristoneura fumiferana; assembly: GCF_025370935.1. Classification (NCBI taxonomy): domain Eukaryota; kingdom Metazoa; phylum Arthropoda; class Insecta; order Lepidoptera; family Tortricidae; genus Choristoneura; species Choristoneura fumiferana. The sequence goes on along the minus strand of NC_133482.1, from coordinate 151,917 downwards.
TCCTCATGGCGGCTAACCTCAGCTCGGGAGGCCAGTTATTACGCAGCCGCGACGCAAACCGCGACGGGTTCAAAGCTTAAAGCTAATGTTTTTGGACAAGCTTCAAACCGCAGTATTTTTTGCGTGGCGACCGCGGCGTAATGGCGCGCCGTTTACGAACGCCGCGCGAGCGCGACCAGCAGATACCACGACTCGGGTTCAACCGCATCACTATTATGTCGAGCGACTTTTGCAGCTACTACAATAAGCAGCCATTACTGATATTTCTCGGGACTTGATTACCTACGAACTTTTATTGCCAAAATGAACTTGACGTTTTCAACATCACAGCGGCAGTGGTCACAACTCTGAATAAGCACTCAAAGCTACTATGAGCTCGAGTTCGAGTATGTGGTTGAAACGTCAAGGTGCTTTTAGCAATAAATAGTCCCGAAAAATATCAATTATGAGTGATAATCGAGTAAGTTTAAAACATTGGGTTTAATAAGCAGCTAAGTATTCCATTTGCTTTGCTTTTTAAGTTTTAACTAGAGTTTACCCGCGGCTTCGCACGCGTAAACTATTCGATCTGGTAGTTACAATTGAATTAGTTACAAAATTCCCGTGGGAAATCCCAAAACTTATATCGTAATCTTCATTGAGGTGTTGTGTTAAGAACAACTATCCCGTGGGAATATTGGAATAAAAGTAGCCTATGTGTTATTTCAGACATCCAGCTATATATCTACATACCAAATTTCATGACTATAAGCCCAGCGTAATCTGGCGTGCGGCAATGAATGGGTAAAGAGCTTTACAGACTGCAATGCAGGATAATGAATAGATTTCTTTTCCCTGAATGGCAACACTGGCAATAGATAATAGATCATATAGATCAAGATAGATAATCGCTCATTTTTGGCTCGAAATTCGAACTTGTGATTTTATTTTGCTTAATATACAAAATGTACACACCCAATATCATATTTTCCCAAGTAATTCGCGATTCCCAAGGTCAAAGAATCGAATTGCTTTAAAATTCCAGAGAAATAATGCGTTGTTTGGTAAGAACGTATCAAAATGGTGTTGTAGAGCGCCATCCTGCTGTCTCGTTTTTTTTCCCGTTATGGCGTTCACTTTTATATTATAGAAGGAAATTTAGCTATTGCCCATAACTTCGTCTGTGAAACCATCTCTGGTGGCAAAAATAAGTGCAAGGTATGCAGGGAAATCTGTTAGTAATTTCAAGGTCTGTACAGAGTGGTGCGGGAGCTGCGGCCGCTGTAAAAGGCTGTTTTTGTCCCCGTGTAATGGCAGCGATCAAAATTCCGCCGATTTAGTGGTTTCGTGCGACAGCCCCTTGCGGTCGCCGGCGGTTTTTCATAGCCAATCAATTTGGACTTTAAACTATAGTAATAATATCGTAATAGCTGCCTCGCTGTTGCTGCGGCGCGGGCGCTTGTTAAAAGCGTCCACCGCAACACAGGCTCGCTCATGTCCTGAAAAAACTGTTTCCAATATTTTATAGTTTGGCCTGTTCGTCCGCGCGTTGGTACTTATTAAGTACTAGGAAGTTATAATTTTGCATAAGTGTATATTATGTTAACCAGATCAAAAAGTGGTCAAATGAAATTTATATTTTTTAGGGTTCCGTAGCCAAAATGGCAAAAACGGAATCCTTATAGTTTCGCCATGTCTGTCTGTCCGTCCGCGGCTTTGCTCAGGGACTATCAATGCTAGAAAGCTGTAATTTTGCACGAATATATATGTAAACTATGCCGACAAAATAGTACAATAAAAAATTCAAAAACTATTTTTTTGGAGTACCTCTCATAGACCTAAAGTGGGGGTGATTTTTTTTCTCATCCAATCTTGTACTCGTAGTGTGGGGTATCGTTGGATAGGTCTTTTAAATCATTAGGGCTTGCTAAAACGATTTTTCAATTCAATGATTTGTTTGCAAAATATTCACCTTTAAGTGCAAATTTTCATTAAAATCGAGCGTCCCCCCCCCCCTCTAAAATCTCAACCGGTGGAAAAATTTGAAAAAATTCAGGATGGTAGTAAGTAAGTATATCAAACTTACAAGGAAAACTATAACGGTTAAGTTCTCTTGAGAATTATTAGTAGTTTAAGAGTAAATAGCAGCCTAAGATATAAAATATATCTAAACTTGGAATATTCCGTACAAACTACTAAATCCTTCGAAAAATATTACTTAATTTTTTCGTAATGGCTGCGGAACCCTACTTCGGGCGTGTCCGACACGCTCTTGGCCGGTTTTTTTATGGTAGGCGTACGTCCCCTAAATGTTCAGTGGATATGAATTTAGTTATCTCAACTCAACTTATAGTGCGGGGTATCGTTGGACAAATCTATCAAAAAAAAATACAAATTTCTTAAGACCATTTTTCGATTTAACAAAATTTTAGACTTTAAAGTGTTAATTTTTGTTAGAGACAAGTGAATCTGTGGAACTAAGTCGCGGATCGTCGCAATCTATAGAAGATTCTGTATACCCCTAATGATATCGCGGGTAGCGGTAAACAGAGAACCATTAGCGATTAATCTCCCCGCTCAGGAGCGTCAGCGTTCGACACCCGCGAATTAATGAGCCGATACATCACCGCGCGGGCGCAGCTCACGGCGCGCGATCACTATCAGAAACACTTATTAAACGGGCAATAGTTGTAAATCTAGTTAATAAACATGTTTATTCAAACGGAACGGGTGTCGGACGGACGGACGGTCACGCGGGGCGTTATAAACTGCGCCATTCCGTTTGGTTGCGCCCGCGCACACCTAAATCAGGAACGCGTGAAGCACCCATACAGCACTATTACTTACACCCCTCGTTGCTCCAAGGCAAAGCCACCTCTGCTGCCAGTTACTTCAAGTTGGAATTCGAGAGGGCTTGGTATTTGCGACGCGTGGTAAGTGCCAGCTGGCAAAAGAAGCTCTATGGTGGTAGGATAGGGTGTAGTGGCGGCTGCCGGGGTGGCTGATTTACTGGGAGGCTGCGCGTGCGCGCCGCTCGTTATGGATCCTCGGTCGTGTTTAGGTTTCCACTAGATTTAGGGTCGGACAGTACTATGAATAATGTAAGTGAGGCATTACCTGGTTTTGTTGCGTAATGGCATTTACCTGGGCAAAGGTTGGTTAGCCGCTGGAATATTCTCAAACGCATTGAATCTCTAGGGATTCTTGAACACATAAATGTGAAAACAAAATACTAAAATGGTGGAGGTATCTTGAATTTTAATCAGCTTGTGCAAGGATACTCGACACTGGCGTTAAGCTGACGTTCCACCTGGTGTGCGCATCACGTTGGTTTAGATTAGTTTTGCAATGTGGTTATTTTTGCAGCAGTGTTGCGTCGCAGCGCGTAATGGCTCGTCGTTATGCGACCGACACGACAGGTGTCGGCTTACGCTGCACTTGTTGCATCAATGTCATCTTGTCTTGAGAACAGAAATGTGCTGTTAAGCGCCTGGAACACAACCTTACAATTATGATATGTTGCATTTGTATTTAATTTATAGTGTTTTCCTGCTTGTCCTAGTTCTTAATATGTTTTTTACGTTTCATTCAATTTTATTTTTATTAATACGTTCCTAAATAAATATTAAAACCTTTTAGCTGTAGTATCTTGTACGAAGTAAACCGACTCAGTGAGCGCCAAAGTACAAGGTCAGCCCAGTTTAAAACTCACTAGAAAGTACGACAAATTTAATATGTAACAGATGTCATGTTTTGGATAGATAAAATCATTCTTATTTTAACTGTTTACAACGCTAGCTTGTTGTTTCAATAGTCCATTGTAAATGGTCAGAATTCTTGACTCAAGCTTAAATCTACATGCTTGACGACCAATCGCATTGTTCGTTCCCGAAGCGCTTTACGGAACTTTAATAACTTTTGTAATCAGAAACGGATCCTTCAACATTTCACCAACTTTTATTACAACCCGTACGGCAATTTCCAAGACTGTTACCGAGTTCAGAGTTAGTTATAATAACTACATTGAACAAGTTTCATCCGCGTATACGCGCGCGGAGGGTCGCCATCGATCCCTGAGCAGCTTCCCGAGACGTTTATAGTCTGAATAGTATTATTAAGTCAACATCGATCTCGCGTTTCCAAGCCGCGCACGTCTGTCTCGTCAAATTCCCATAAAACCGTCTCCTGCGTCGCTGTTCACATGCCGGCCGCGAATGTTTTTTGCTGCGGCCCTATACGGCCCGGCGACGTAACGACGTTATTAAAGGCATAGCGACGCTAACGACATTAGTGGTAACTCGCTGCCTCGCTATCGCCAATCTTTACAATTGTAGCAATTGACCGTAACTTCCAGAAGAAGTGGATTCCTGCGTACAGCACACTAATCCGACTACAACACCGAGTAAGCATTTTCTCCTAGAATACACAGTCATAGTCAGTAATAAATATTGTGCAGTAGGACTGAGTACAATCTATTCCGTATACTTACTAAGCGTGCGAGATAGTGCTCCTAACCGTATTTATTGCTCTCGGTAAGAGATCGTGACTCTAAACTGAAGAATCTCTCATTACTTCAGTTTCACCATCCATTGATTAAATTTATTTGACGGATAAATGTCATGCCGTCTCTGTTTGTCTGTTCGAATAGACGGAGACGGCATCACATTTATCCGTCAATTAAAATTAATCAATGGGTGGTGAAACAGCCCCTAAATGTCGCTTCCAGGTCTTTAACTACCGCATAGTAATTTAGTTCACCCAACTATGAAGTGCGCGCATCATGATGCGCCAGGGTTAACCTGCCTTATAAACATCGGTCACGGGAAAATAAAACCACCATGACAGCCTTAAACAGTTAGCACGCACACGCGCGCCCGCGCATCCGGACGCGCCGCGGCGGTGTGCGTGCGTGGACGCGATAATTTACACTTATTAGGTTTCCCGTTTGGTGTTTATCGCCTGCGCCCGCGCCGCCGGCTTTCCGAGAACACTAAATGTTTAACTTCAATTTAAACAACGCAAAAAATAATACACAATGAATTGACATAAAGGCGCTTAAACAAAAAATCTTCTTTTCCTCATATTTATTGGATATGTTCTCATTACCAGTACATGTATTTGAATAAAAACAGACCTAAGTAAAAACAGAATTACTAATAGCATTAAACAATGGTTATTTTAATTGATCACGTATCTGTATCTACTATTTCATGCTGTTGGTTTTCCGCGAACCTATTCCTTGCTGGGTGGTGAATGTATGAGTCGATAACTTCACACCAGATCGATATAAAAAGGTCAATAAATAAGAGTAATTTCCTGCGGCGCGGGAAGTGGGCACCGTAAAGCAACGCCGCGACTTGTTTACGGGATCACCGAGCGGGATGCGCGCGCGCAGGGAGCAGCGGCGCGCGGAGCTGGCATAGAAGACATTATCAGCCTATTTCAGTGAACAGTCCACTGCCTGAAATTGACTACTCAAGGCGCTTCATTGACTCCGGTCTTCATCTAATCACGGTCAGCCCGCCCTACACAAATCGTCGTTCCCATCTGAGGGGTCTACTTCGTCTTCTGAGACGTGGACTTCATTACAAAACTCGCCTACCTCAACGGTCATCGGTTCTGCGACAAATGTGATTAGCCTTGATTGCCACTTCAGCTTGCTAATATTCTGAGCTACGTTGATCCGATTTGGCTGATGACTCCCCATTTATTGATTATATTCAGGTAGGAGATAGTGCGCCGTAGTTGTGTCATCTCCAGTACGTTTGCCGCTGCATGGCGACTACGGTACGGGGCCGGGTGTCGTTTTAAGTAAACGCGGCACTTACGAGAGCGTCACGCGGCCCCGGCGCCGGCGCCGGCGCACCGCGCGGCCAATTGCCTGTTACCTGTTGTCGAACAAGCGCTTTTTAGGAGTTCGCATGCGCTGCAACCTTAAGACTGGCAACTTGACCTTTTAAGATGTACTCGTAGTCTATGCGATGCAGAGACTGTGTTAATTAAGGTCGCTTAGAGACATTTTTTATATGATATGGAGAAAACGAGCAGGCGGGCCACCTCATGGAAAGCAATCACCGCCACCCATGGACATATGGTCTTACATTGAATACCAGTTTATCCAGTCCGTGATTCACAGAATAGTACGCTTGTTAAAATGAATACCTACTTATTAATTCACAATTATACTCATTGGTATTGCAACTTTGCGATATACTATCCCTTTTGACTGAAGTCTCGACTCACTCTTGACTCACTTTGCATCCAATTTAAAAGTCTCATCCTCGTGATAACATTACAATACAAAGTCGATAAAATAAACATACACGCGATTGCAGAACGGTACAGCAGCAATATCATAAAAAGTGGACGTTTATTTTGACAGGATATTCAACTTGTCGCAGCCGAGCCTGGGACATACAGCTAACGAGCGACGCAAAAACTATTGAGATGTAAGTCGCACGCGACGGTTGTCCATCGGAGACGACTTAAACATACCAAATATAAGACATGCACGAACGCAGAACCAAATTAGATAAATTGGATTGCATTATCTTATCGTGGCATCTATGCATTGGCTTATTTGTTGCAAAAGACAGTTCAGCGTCGGGTGGCGTTTAGAGAGCGAGCTAATTACAAGTTTGGTTACTAGAGGCTGTTTGGATTGAGCAAATTAAGCGGTGCTTTACTTACTTCAACGTCCTATGATATAACTTCTAAATTTTTTGTTAATTACCAAGTAAGATGAAATTCTGTTGAGAATCATAAATCAGCCGGTTAGCCACCAAAACCATAACCTTATATTTATAATCAGATGGGTTTTCGTGTAAGCTTTTTGTGTAAGTACTGACATAAGAAGTCTTGGCGACTAAGAAAAAACCAACCAACCAAACAAACCTATTCTAGGAATAGGTTTCTAATCAATCAATGTCTAATATCTGAATAAACTATAAGCTCCTTCAAATTGCGGTGGGCTATGGATAAAAAAACGATGAATAAAATAAAATTAACAAAACATACGAACAAACAGTAAAAGTTTTAGAAGAACAGCTAAAATTGGCCTAATTGGTTGATACGTTATGTAATTAACGAAAATAACGGGATCGAATTATCTGTAGCGATCCCAACCCCGCTAGGTCCGGTAAGTGGGCGCTCGCCTTGAGCCGTCCGGCGCGCGGCGCGCGGCGCGGGCGCACCAATTTGGGTTTCTCGACGTTAGACAGAAAATAAACGTAGCAATGTGAAATCACGCAATCGAAATGGGATCTCGATAGTACCTTTTTTTTTTTTTTTTTTTTTTATTTGACTGGATGGCAAACGAGCAAGTGGATCTCCTGATGGTAAGAGATCACCACCGCCCATAAAACCTACCAAAATATACATAAATAAGAGCTATGGTTGCAAGTTTTTTTTTACTACTTACTGCCATATTAGGCTACGTCTACCTTAGTTCCAAATAAGCATTAAACTGCTTATGGTGTAAGTAATGAACAGCTCTTATGACAAGTGTCAGTTCTTCTTTAACAACCTTTAAAATGTGCTAAATTGTGCTATAAATTGTTTATTTCAATTTAAAAATATAAGCCATAATTTATCTGTAGGTACTCACTCGTATAGGGCAGTTACCATTTGGGCGGTCGTTCAGTTGTTTTGAAATACGTGGCGTATTGTTGTATTTGTTGTCACAATAGACAACAAATGAGTAAAAATCAAACCTATCTCGAGATCTCCAACTGTCGTAAGAGAGAGCCTCCTTGTTCTACAATAACAGTTTGGAAATATGCCTTTGTTTAAACTAGACAACTTATTGAACGGCACCGATGGTATCTCATAAACTTCTTAATATGGTCGAAAGCAATTTAGCGTCGCGAGTGCTTAACTTTAACCTTCGATCTGCTCATTTGAAATGCTATTGTTCCGATGTTATCAACGAGCGGCCGCGGCCCGCTCGGCTGGTGCGCGCTCGCTGCAGTCGGAATCAATTACTCAGTCATGCGCGGGCCAGGGGTTGGGGGGGGGGTTTGAGAAGGGTACACTCAGGGCTGCACAAAGCGCATGATTCTACAGCCACCAACACCGTAGGCATAGTACTGAATAATTAGAAGTTCCATAGATTTCCTGTAATCAGATGTGGCAACAATACTTTCCCAAGTCTATGTTGGTGTGGCCTATATTCACATTGTGCACAATATTTATCATACATAACAACTACCAACTGCCGAGAAGTTCCGGCAAGGAAGTGGCGATGGATTGGACACAAGCTTCGAAGGTCGAATAACCACCTACCCAAGCAGTTGGAAACCCGTTAGAAATCTACTGGCAGAAGACGGCCTGGACGTCCTCGGGCCACGTGGCGGCGATCAGTTGAGAAGGAGGCTGGCTTGATTGGTCTCGGCTGGGAAAAGCAGCGCAAGATCGAGCCAAATGGAAAACTCTTCTACGAGTCCTATATCCCTAGTAACAGGATCACATCATCATAGTTGAGTCGACCGGGTGGGAGGTAGCGTTGTCTGGCCTTACCATCTGTGAGGTAACACTGCCGAATTTCACGGACGATCTGTCTGTTTACCGTTGTTATTGTTTACCGTTTTATGGAGAACGTTTCAAGTAAGGTTAAAACTTTTTGTATTGTTGTATGGAGTACAAGGAATCTTCTGGCCTAAACTACCGGGACCAACGCAACATTTCTGTGGTGATTTTAGTTGTGATTCTCAAAAGTGAGGAAGTTCTTTAATATAATTTCTTTACCTACCCTAAGTCTAAGCAAAGAAGCTTAGGTATCCATACAAATATTATAAATGCGAAAGTGTGTGTGTTTGTATGTTTGTCCGTCTTTCACGTCGAAACGGAGCGACGGATCGACGTGATTTTTGGCATAGAGATAGCTTATGGGCCAGAGAATGACATAGGCTACATTTTACCCCGGAAAAATGCACAGTTCCCGAGGGAACGGAGCGCGATAACCGAATTCCACGCGCGCGGGCAAAAGCTTGTATTTTTATAAGCTTAAGAATGAACGGTGTCATGTGCCGCGGTTCTGCGCAGCCGCAGCGGAACGTCTGTGGGAACCTTAGCCAATCCATTCGCACAGGTCGGCCTTAGAATACGTTTTTAATGTGAGTTTCATGGCTCGTGGGGGTGAGGAGGGGGGGGGGCATCGAAAGTGATCGGTCATAGTTCAGGCCGCGGTCAGGAGCTTTGTTCGCTGCCTTATTTATACTGGGCTGCGCATTACTTTGCCACAGCTAGTTGCGGCTGCTGCACTACTATACTTAACAAATTTTTTTAGGCTCAGCTCAGAGTTCCTTTAAAAAACACATTGCCTGATTTGGCATTATAGTATTTTTTAAAAACGAAAAAGATTTTCAGATCGCTAGACGAGATTTAAATCCGCATCTCTGTGGCTTGACGCGTCAGAGGTGTCACACTAACTAGACTATCTGGGGTGGGGGGATCGGGGAAATTAGCGATGGATGGCACCACACTGGTAGGATACCTAAAACCACAGAGTTGCAGGTTCGTTCATAAGGCTTACACATCTGAGTTGTTCGGGATTTACGTACGAAATCACATTTAAATTTATTATGAGCTTACACTGAAGGAAATTCAATGGTATGTGTGAAATTCCCAATCAGTTCTGGGCTTGCGTAGGAACTACGGCCCAAGCCCTCATATTCTGAAAAGAGGCTTCTGTTCAGAAGCGGGACGCATAAAGGCCGTGATGATGACGTAATTTGAAAACCAGTTTGCAGGTGGTAGGACCTTGTGCAAGGTCCGCCCGGATTGCTACCACCATCTTGCTCGCTAATCCTGCTGTGAAGTTACTACGTTACTACTACGTTACTAGACGGTGAAATTACTGGTACTTGAGATATCCCATCTTAGGCCTCTAGGTTGGCAACGCATCTGCAATACCCCTGGTGTTGCAGATGTTTATAGGCGGTGGTAATCTCTTACCATCAGGAGACCCACTTGCTCGTTTGCCATCCAATCGACTAAAAAAAAAACACTGACGTATAGATGTGTATAGTCAAAAAAAAATAGCTATGTGTTTTTTAAGCAAGCTCACGTTTATGCTGCATTACTGAGTGCGCTAGCTGCTCTCGCGGCTGCGCCGTCAGCGTCCACAGACCGCGAAATTAAATGCCAGCCTTGAACATAAACACAAGCCGTGTTGCGGCGCGCGCAGCATCCCGCGTTACGGCGCCGCGTGTTGCAAGGACTCGGCAGACTGACATGGGAACATATCCGAAATACTAACGACTGTAGCAACGAGCTACATGAACATTCGGTCGTGCTCTCTGCAATGGACTTGCTCAAGTACTGTCATGTTGTCATGTTGAGTTTGAAGGATTGTGAGTTCAGTCTTTCTGAAATAATTGTAGATTCTAAATACTTTACTGTGTTCTGTTGATCCTGTGTTGTGTATATCAACAAGATCTCAACGTTTGTCATTGCGTTTGTTTCTTTTTATATAATGTCTAAAAAGTTTACATCTATTTACGACTTTCTGTCAAGTTTCTTGCGGCACATTTTTCTGCCTTGTTGGGTTTTTCGAAAGCGCTGGCAGATTTTTTAATCTACAAAACTGTTATTTTTAAATGACTGTCGTTCACTGCCGTATTCTGCAGAGTCTACAAAGTAGTTTTAAAAATAGCAAATAGATTAAAAAATATATAATTTTATTCGATGTCGCAATAATTTTAAGTATCACCTCGGATAGCATTGCTCTACTTAACATCGCCCTCAATAAAAGCCAGCATTTTTATTCACTTGAATGTCATTACAACATCTTTTGAGTTCTTAATAGACGTTGAAACTGGTTGGTACCGAGTGTCCCGCGGCGCAGACGCAGCCACATGTGCCGGCAATAATGTCGAGGCGCTGTTAGTGTAATCAATAAATATTAATCCGCTAAGGTCTGCATTGCAAATCAAGACGTTAGCCTGAGTTGGCCGCGACTACCCGTTGGGGGTACAAGCCTCTCTTAATATTTACACCAGGCCAGACAAGGTACAGAACACAAGCTTTTCCATTTATCTATGGCTTTTGGTATATGCGCTTTTGTTTTACTATGCTGTGAGTTATCGCGTGTGCTCAGGTAGGATGTGCATTATTCACGTAAGAGGTATTCGAAAATAGTTTCGCACCTTACCCTTCCGATCGGGTTAGTATCATTTCGTCTATAAAAGCAGCTGGTTTAAGTAGCAAGTGGTCTACTACTAGTGCTGGTGGTGGTGGTGGTGATCAATAAAGAATATTTGTATTGTATTGTGTATTGTATTACCCCCATGACCAGCCAAAGTCTTGGCCCGCACGAATTTACATTAAGTGCAGTGTGGCCCTTGAGTCAAAAAGTTTGAAGACGCCTGATGTAGATGGTCGCTGTCCGCGCCTCGCCTAATGCCTCGTAAATACCTCGTAACCCGACACGTTTAGTAGTCATTTAGCGACGTTACCACAAACACACTTTAACCGGATATGTGCACATTCGACGCTAGAACGCGTCGTTTGGGTATTTATTTTACATTTGTTTTCGATTAGCCTACATACTGCCTTCTCTGGTTACAGCCAGATCGAGTGTTACAAGCATGTTACAGGTGACACATTCCCACTATTAAACATCATTTAGTTAAAACGTGCGAGTTTCGTTACACTGTGGGACCGTGCAGATGAATTTGTATAAGTGACTAGCTTTTTTAGTGGATTTGTTTAAAGTTGCATACAAAATATTCGCGCCTAATTTTATGTTATCCTAGCACTTAAATTTTTTACATTTTATACCGATCCCGTAGTGATATCGGGATAAAAGTCGCCATGTGTTTATGTTATTCTAGACATCTACAAACCTTATCCAAATCTCTAGCCATTTTAGCATTGAGGCCTAACAATTTTTTTTTACATATAACTGACCTTGATTGACCCCTATCTCACCTGATGTTAAGTGCAGATGAGGCCAAAGGTGTATCTCACTGGTTCAGTAACAGCCTATTCACTCTAGGCTTGAAGAGCCCTAGGTTGTACCTATTTATCTGGAAATACAGACGACGGGAGCGAATTCCATTCCTTAGCAGTTCGCATTATGAAAGATGAAGCAAACTACTTGGTGCGGGCCAATGGAACGCTAACTACATAAGGGTGACGACGCTCCCCCCGCCTGGAAGTCCGTTGGCAAAAAGGAGATGGAGGAATTAGTCATGTAATTCCTGCGCACACTAACCAAAACCATCACTCACGCACGCACATGCACTTTCGCATTTATGTTCTATCTGTTGCCCGCAACTTTGTTTGTGTATACTCGTAATTTATACATCGCTATCCCACGGGAACTCAGCAATTTTTCGAAGTAAGAACTATATACATACCTACGGTCCTTAGTCCTTTCCTGAGTCGCAGACTATCTCCATACGAAAGTTTTCTTCTTAATCTGTTCAATGGCTTAAGCGTGAAGAGACAGATTTGAGTTTCTTTGGAATGAAAATAATTCGTAATTTAAGTGAGGAGATATTGTTGGACGATCAACAACGACATCGAACCGCAACAAGCGGGTAGTTTCTAACACCATCAAATGAGGCTTTATTAGTCGCGGCCTGGGGAACTACCTCGAAATTCGAAAGTCAAAGTTTGTATCGTACCGTCCCTCTCACTCAATAATATAAACGTCAGCGGGATGGCAAGATACGAAGTTCGAATTTCGCACTTCGTAGTATAGCAGGGCCTGCGCTTGGTCACCGCGACGCGCACAAAGACGCGTCGACAGTTGCTCGATCACATCATAAAACGCTTTTGAATACGAATATTAATTCCATAATGCCGCTGAGGATAACTTATGGATCGTTAAATGGAATTAACACGTGATACAATGCCACACATGAGGTCTAGTCTTATATTTCCTTTCGAGCGGCTGCAGGGTTCAGTCTGGTTTGAGTGGATACTTTTGGTGTCAGAGGCCGAGATTTGTTTTGGTCAGCCGATGTTGTATCCTATTTCACCTGGCATTCATTTAAAATAAGTATTGGTTAAGTGCGAGTCTGTATCCGCACGACACCGCGTACGAAAAACACGTTTTCATCTCTCCTGTTCGGAAAGTTTAATTTTCATGGGTAGATAGCCGGGTGGAAAATTGCGTTTTCATCTCTAGGGTGACCAAGTTTTTTTTTTAATTTTTCGATTAGCCACGGAGTCGATGATAATATAAGGAAATTCAGTTATTCTCATTTTTAAGTGCTATTTTACATTAATAATAATAATAAAATCATTTATTGCCACTGAAAATAAGACACACAGTCTCTCACACACACCTTCTCACAGTCGAAATGAAAAGTAGAGTGTCTAACTCGGGTGAAATTACCCATTTCCCCTCGAACTATTGGAAATTCTCAGATGAAATGGGTCACTTTCTACCCTTGTATCAATCTACTATTTCACACCTCTCCTTCAGAAAAGTAACTTTTCCTCCCTGACGAGAGGGAGTGAAGTGCAACTTTTCTGTTCAAGGCTTTTCTGTTCTTTAATAATATTTAGATTTTTTTTCAAGTTTCTTAATGCTCGGTGTGAAAAGTTGTATGAGCCACTCGGGAGCAAAATTATTTTCATCTTGGGCGTTAACAATTGCATCCCTTATTACGCTCAGGATTCTACTTTAGAATCCCTCGCTACGCTCAGGATTCTATTGTAGAATCCTTCGCTACATTCTGGATTCAATGTACGCCCTCGCCGTAAATACACCATTTTGCTCCCTTGTGACTCAAATAACTATTCTTATACAGTGTCTAGCACCAACATAAGGCTCAGCAAAGCATGAAAAAAATATGTCTGATACGACTCTATTTCTAGGGTTGGTGGGACGTTTCAGATATTTTTGCTCACCCTATATACTGTGGCAGAAATTAATGCAGGTGACTGTAGAGGCCTACCTACTATCTATGCTACTATCTACCTCTTACATTTTTTTATCGTTATGGTGGCCATAATACGAAACACTGTAAAAAATTCAAGCGTCTGCCTTTCAAATAGACAGCCATGTGACAGACGGACAGACAGACAACGGAAGCTAATTAATATAGCCTTTAGACACCCTTTGGGTACAAACGGAATCTTAACAATATCGTTTCTTTTCTTCCAGCAAGCACTCTGTGTCGTCCACCTCTCCCGCTCCCAATTAAGCAGCGATAAACGCGCGCATTCGAGCGGGCCGCGGGGCGCGGGGCGCGGGGCGCGGGGCGCGCTGCGCGGGCGCACCGTGGGAGCCACCCCTCGCAAGTCACGCGCACTAATGACGCCCCTCCCACGCGACGCCAAAACACCGCGCTAAGCTCCCGTTCGCGGTGATTGATGGCTTTATCGCTAAATAATAGAAGCTCTTAAAACTTTAAATAAGCTTTGTTTGACGATTACGTGTTGCTGCGCAAGCGACGACGCTCAGGCCACAAGGGAGTTAAAAAAATGGCCCAATGTTTTCTTTTAAATGAGGAAACGTAGATTATTTCTATTTAAAATCAGTGGCAAAATTACTTGCTAATTCTTATGCGAGGATAAAATTATGTGTCTCCATCTCCAGTTTAATTTCGTAAATTTGCCTAATGTTCGCAGATATTCATGTACTTAGATACCTACGTGTGTTTATTTCGCTTATAAACCTTTGATGCTGGACAGAAGTACATCAAGGTACATACGAGTAGGTATGTACATTTTTAAATCTTCCCTGCAGCAAGTAATGCAAACTCTTAATACTTAGGCACGTCGTTAAATGTTTTAATACCTTTTTCGCTTAGCAGTACCTTGGTCATAAAACATATAAAATGCATAACCATAGGGCACAGTTCCATAAAGCTGTGTAATTCGGCATCCGGCAGCGCAGCGCCAGCACAAAGCCGCTCGGTAAAAGATCCATAATGACGGACTGCGCGCGCGCTTCGTTAGCGCACAACGCCGCGCATTAAGGCGCCCAACAAAAAGCTTTGATTTATGAATTATTTACTGCTGTTCACTTAAGTATATTGAATTGGGAGATGTTTGATGAGCGGTGTACACTCCAATTAAAATAATTTGCCAAAGTTTTTTATTGGACTTCTGGATGTTATGGAGCTTTTGATGCACAACTTTATTGATGTTTTGGTTAGTGGTAGGTAGTTAGAGCCACAGCCACAGCTAAATTATTGTATATATTCGACCAAGGAATCTCTTCATCTTTTTAAGATTGTAGGTTTACAATTGTACAATATCAAATATCATGTACAGTCGAGTTCATAAACTTGTGAGCAAACATTTGATCAAAAATATCTGAACACGACTCTATTGTTAACAGCGTAGAAGCGTGTTTAGATATTTTTGTTTAAACTTTTGCTCACACGTTTTTGAACTCGACTGTACTTATTGTATAATACAGACAATATTAGGTACAGTCGGTTATTTTCGATTTTTTCCTGTTGTAAGATCTGTCGTAAATAATGGTAAAAGATTTGTAACGGGATGTAGATCGGGATTGATTACAATTGGTCATGTCATATCGTATTATTTGCTCCTTTCCACCCCTCTTTTTGCGTCGGGGGTAAAAACGTGTAAGAAGAAGAAAGTTGGAAAAGTTACGACATTTGTTGCAGTAAGTCAGGCTAGCTGTCCCACGTCACTTTTAACTACAGCTGAAGCACCGCGACATGGAGTGATGGTTCCGATTAGCAGAGCCAGCGCATTCAGCGCGCTCCCGCCGCGCGCGCATCACTCACGCGCGCTATTCACTCGCGCATTTTTCACCGCGACCACTAACAATCGATCCTCAGAAACAAAGTAAAATAGAGACGTGTGTATGTACATACGTGTCTGTTATTGACGCCAGTAGGTATTATTGTAATTGTCATGACTGATTTGATATTTTGACAGTCAGTCCTTCCGCCAATCTAACTAATATTACAGCTGACAAAGTTTGTGAAGATGTTTGTTAGTCAATCGCGCAGTAATGTCGGCACCGATGTCCATGTAATAGTTTAAGATCTGGGGCAGGACATAGGATAGTTTTTTAAGATCTGGGGCAGGACATAGGATAGTTTTTTAAGATCTGGGGCAGGACATAGGATAGTTTTTTAAGATCTGGGGCAGGACATAGGATAGTTTTTTAAGATCTGGGGCAGGGGCAGGACATAGGATAGTTTTTAAGATCTGGGGCAGGGGCAGGACATAGGATAGTTTTTTAAGATCTGGGGCAGGGGCAGGACATAGGATAGTTTTTAAGATCTGGGGCAGGGGCAGGACATAGGATAGTTTTTAAGATCTGGGGCAGGGCAGGACATAGGATAGTTTTTTAAGATCTGGGGCAGGGCAGGACATAGGATAGTTTTTAAGATCTGGGCAGGGGCAGGACATAGGATAGTTTTTTAGGAGATTTTTTAAGATCTGGGCAGGGGCAGGACATAGGATAGTTTTTTATGCAGGACATAGGATAGTTTTTATGCTACACAATTGCATAGTTCCCGCAGGTTTATTCGATAATGCAACTGTTAAGTTGTACTTGTAAAGTATGCGAAGAAAACAAATGCGAACATTATAATACGCTTTATGAAAAATATCTACAAGGAAAAAGACGAATAATTAATCCATTTCTTGGCAAGTTCAAACAAATGTAGTTACTGAGTTCAAGCCTCTTGGATTCTTGTAGAGCTAACAAAAATGACTTAAAAAAATACAAACTGATGATCTAACATTATGCATCATACCTATACGAGTATGATACAATGCCAAGAAAACGTCAAAAACGCATTCGAATAAAAATGTGAAAAGAAAATTAGCTGCAAGGAAAAATGCTTTTCGGAAAGCGATCTAACAAATTCAAACAGCCGCGCAGCCGCATCGTGAAGGAGTAACCAACATAATATAGGTACGTACGCATACAAACTTTCGTATTTATTTATAATATTAGTACAAAGAACTCTAAGTCTCGATTGTATACCTATACCCAGCGACACCGCAAATACTGCCATGCTTAGATTAATCGTGCTTTGGATTGAAATAAAAGCAGCGATTATTTGAGCGACGCGGGGGGGGGGGGAGACAATCGACGGTAATTAACGAGTGGCAGCGGTGATTGATTGCGTTGCGCGCGCGGCGGCTGACGAGACCTCTGGGGGATGAAGCTGGCTTTAGCGTTTATGTCCATACTTTTTGACAGAATCAACAATTTACTTTGAACTTTGTCGTGGTAGATGATTTACACTTCTGTATAAGGTCCATTTGGACCACTATCACCATATTACCTACTCATTAATTCTAGCGGTGAGCAGGTGTTGAAAAGACTGGCTTATGAGGCTATATCTTAGCTCTCTAAGCTCGCAACGCATCTGCCAAGCTCTAGTGTTAGTGTACATATGGCTGGTGCTTAATAATATCAAGTGAATCACTTGCTTGTTTTGTCCTTCTATTCCATAAAAGAGTCTAATATAATTGATATTAATTTAATGAGCTTAATCTTGTGTTTTTGTACTATTGCTGTTTAAAAGAAAGAAAGAAAGAAAGAAAAAAACATTTATTGCCACAAAACACATTAAATAAGATAATTAAAAGGTATTTCCTTAGGGATTAGATAATAATTTCTAGCTACAAAGCTCACGTCACGCGGGTATGCTATTACGCCTGGAGTTATTGTTAGAATTACGAGTTCAGAATATAGCCGTGCGCGGGCGCAGCCGGCCCGCAATTATGTTATTAAATGTGAGTCGGGAAAGTTCGGCGCGGGTCGCTCTCGGCCGGGCAGCTCCGATCGGTCGTCTGATTTATTCTGCTTTGATGAGATATATCGACGTGCAGGAACTAGCTGCCACGAAGTGCGGAGTGGCTACGGGTCATGTGGCGGAACATAACTTGTGTTTGAGTATTAACGATTCGTTGGCTTGACAAGGCTTGGCAAGACATATTTTGTCATAAATACGGTTATTTTTAGAGAGGCATTTGACCATAATCACGTCTAATGACACGCGGAGATGTTATTAAGGAACTCGTTTTGCTATTAAAAGCCTTAATTTGAGGGCATTTTGAAGGCTTCGTGAAACACAGACTCAAGTAGGAACGGTGGGTGTGGCAGCGGTGTCCATCCGTTAGCTGTATTAAAGACCTCAGCTGTTCAGATATTTTATTACAAGAAATGTGGAACCGCGTACGAGTGTTGTCAACATAAAGATGAAGACTCTGATTATTTTTGGTTTGCCGGCCATAAAAGGACCTGGTGCAGTTTCGACGCACACCCCAACATTAGCCTCTGAAAGGTTGCAGCACACGAGTTGAAGTTTTTTTACTATAAAATCAGCGAATTTTATGTTTTTCCATAAGCAAATAAAAAAATTTCGCCGTCGTAACTGTCAAAACGTGTAAAGCTTAATTTTTTGAACTGTAATTTTAGTTCTGGCGTATCGAGATTGAACCTCAGCCGGAGGCGCCCGCGGTGGCGTGACGGTGCCGCTAATAACAATATCACCGAGCACTCCCGCGCAATTACCTACCAATTAATATAAACTCCTCCCCGCCTCGCCCCGCAGCATCGCGCTAAGCCGAGTGCATGAGAGCGCGATGCGAGGCGTTTCGGGGTTCGTTAGGGAGCATGACTCGCGCAGCGCCGCAATTAGGACGAGGAAGCTCGCGCAGCGTTTGTTTGTTAATCCACGCCACGGGCTGAGCGGAAGGTTCCCAGCGAGCGGCCGCTGCGCTGCGTTTTTGTGCGCCATACATCACGGCGGACAGCTCGACAGCACGGGAACTGATTGCTAATTTCATTATGCTAAACCCCGGCCCGGGCTGATAGCCGCCGTAATAGCCGCTAGTCGTGTAGCGCAGCGGAGCACTGTTATTATTTATTCTGCGGCTGTCGGTAACATTTGCATGCTATGAGCAAGGGATAAATCTGCGGTGCGGTTAATTGAGGAGTTAATCGTCGCGGTCACGAGATCGCGCGATCAACGCGCCGCCGCCGATCGCGTCTCGGCGCGGATCGGCAGCAGCAACTAGCATCTGGTCAAGCTTTGATACAAAAGTTACAAACAAAACGTAATCCAAAGCCCAGCACGCTAAATGAAAAATGAGTGTTTTTATCCACAAAACAGTATCTCTAGAAAAAAGCTCCTAATGTAGAAAGTTAAATGTGCGCATGTTTTAGATATAAACGCGACTACCGTTGACTCAATCTGGCGAGTCCATAAAAACGAAATACTTAAAGCTTTCAAACGGATGCATTAGTAATGAAGCCAGAAAAATGTTAATTTGAATCGATGCCCGTGTTGTGTATTGAAAGCAGGCAGCGGCGCTAATTGCTTTCCGCGTGTCACGCGAGCGCGCCCGCGCACTCCGATCCTTAGGTACATTCGGAATATAAAGACAGACATACATCATGATAACTGGATCCTATGTGTCTACATCGAAAGAAATATAGCTGCCAGAAGCTGGATGGGACAAACCGAAGACACTGTAACCACCGCACCCATGGACACCCTAACAAGCTTAGGCAAGTGTTGGATGGTATTCAATTACTACTTACGTCGTCTTTGCACTGACGTCGACATGCTGAGTTTGACACTGTATCTATTTTTTGGTTCTTTTTAATTAAAACTTATATAATAATTCATTTAATCTTTCTTTTTTCCCCCAATATTAGGGTGCACCCAAAGATTTGAAAGTTGAGCAGTTAAACATTTTAACGACACGTATTGCAAAATGCTGGTCGACTATCGGGAGTGTATTTCATATCGCTGCAAGTATGATTTCCGTTATGAGTTTGCTTCATACCTTGCATTGATTCTTGTTTCACAACAAAAAGTTGTTAGATATTCTTGCGATTCAGCTGGCGAGTGGAGGCAAAAAGTGATATTTCAAGTGTCGGGCCGGTGCCGGACCGGCGGCCGGCCGGGCTGCAGCTAGGTGTGTTATGTAGATACGCGGAACACCGCGCCCGACACGATCCGGTTGTTTATTGCTAATGGAACCCGCGGCACGGGGGGTCGGGGGAGGGAGGGGGCTGGGAACGGCGCCCGCGCAATTAATACCAACTTAATACCGCGGCCGACGACTGCCCCGAGGATGAGCTAAGGACCAATTAATTGAGAACACTGTATCACGTCCAGTCCACACGACATTCTTAATCGCTCCTTACTACGTCACAAAACACGAGGTATAAAGTTTTCCCATAACTTGAAGCTGGTTGAAGAGCCCTCGTAAAGCCCACTTGAGGCGTCTGAATCAAAGTAATAGAGTCAGCGGCGAGACAAGCGTGCTTGTCTGCTTGTTTGCCGTCTGTTTGTGTAACAGCTGAATGGCGCAGCGAGCGCCGAGGGCGCGCGAGTTTATTGAACGCGATCGTGAAGAGCGACGGAGCGAATGGGCGAAGTGCTGCTGTCGATTTACTAAGTGCTGCGCACTGTTTATTGGTGTATTGTATCTGCAGTATTGACGTTTATGTTGCAGGTGCTTGGTTTTAATAGGCCTTGATCTGACGCCAAATGAAGAGTAGAGACGGAGTTCTGCGAACGATAAAGTGAGACCGATATTAAGACTGACGCTTTGCATACTACGAGTATGTAGTGCAAACAAACTTCCCCAAACTGTACTATTATCCTATTCTGTGGCAAAACAAACTAGTTTAGTTACGCAGACATGTTTTATCCCATTGGTCACATAGTTAAGCATCAAATGTCATAGTTAAAAGCCACAACAATTTAATTAGTTTTTATGAACAAGTTATATCTGTCAGGCCAAGTAGACTGGGTACTCAGCCAGGCACCGTTAGCTATAACTTGACATTATTTATAACAAACAGCAGACGTGTGGGGGGGGGGGGCACTGGAGATGCGCAGTACCGAGATGCGCGGACGCAGATGTCCACTTCACGGTGTAGGGTTACCGCTTTCACTAACTTAATGAACAAACATTTATTTATTCACTCCACACAAAGTCAAAGTCAAAAAGTCTAAATATCTCATTTTAGCTATAACAAGCAGAATGTCAAAATGTCATGAATGTCCACCGGCTCGGAAAACCTCTTTGAGAAGAATCCGGCAAGAAACTCAACGAAGTATATTTTTTTTAAACAGATTTACAATATTATTAAATGATATCTATATATCACAAGTATTTAACACAACTTTATTTTTAACACAGTAGGTTCGCTATTTGAAGGGATCGCTAATGCGGATCGGAATTATTTCCAAATATCCCTGTCCATGATATAATCATTAACTTTATAATACTTACGCCTTAGATATTAATGTCTTCTTGACAATAGATCTGAAACAGATGTAGGTATAATACCGAAGACTATTATATACTTGGTGCCTAGTTCTCTGTAGAAAATCCTGAAATTTTAGTTACAAGAACATGCAACATTCTGAAATGAAGTGATAATTTATTATGAGTAGTTTTTCGTGGTAAATCTTCGTCGTGAGGTTTATTGGTCTGAGTCACCGCACCGCGCGAGCGCGACAGAGCCAGCCCTGCGGCTCTCACGATAATGAACTGTCCGCGCGTGTGTGCGTGTTTGTGCTTTTCAAACAGCAGCATCTCAGGCACTTGAGCTGCTCTACATAAAGCTTAATAGTGTTATTTTTTGTTTAAATCATAATAATGTGACTGTTTAAATAAATCTACCTCTATATTAGCATAAAAACAATCTGCTTGGCTAAGTTTGTTCGCAATTAAGTGTGCGTAACTATATGTACCCTCTCATTGTGAGAGGAGGCCTGAGCCCTGCAGTGGGATATATAAAGGCCAAGATGATGATGATGACGATAATGAACTGAATGTACATTCGAGTTCATAAACTTGTGAGCAAAAATTTGATCAAAAAAAATTCGAACACGCTTCGACGCCGTTACCTAACAATAGAATCGACTGTACAGGATAAGGCGATTGAAGCGTGTTTTTATTGACCTCCCATTGCTGTTTGCAGAGTTCTTACTAACTTTCTTCCTTATTCCTTCTTTCTTTCTATTACTTCTGTTGCTGCTGTTCCAATGGCTTGTATGCCAGCCCTGGCCGTGAGACACGCCGTTATTCAATAAGTCTGGCCAGCTATGCGCCGTATGCGCCCGCGCACAATGGATGCCCGCGCACGCATCGCAACGGGACCGCTAACCATCCGCCGCTGCCAGGCAGCCTCTGCGTCCCTCCGACTTCCTTTTATAGGTACGTTAATAGAAAAGAAAATTACTCAGATTTTGAAACTTTGTTTGGTTGACTTGAAGGTGTGATTTGTTTTTATGATAGTGTTCTAGAATTACCTCGTGTACTTTATTGCATACGACAATTATTCAAGTGAATCACTAGCCGGTCAGTGAGCGCTCCACCCGCAACAGAATTGTAGCCCGCTACATAGCGGATTGCTCATGTGTTGCCTGCACTTTCATCGTTGGTTTTACTTTCCACGCCGTTACACAACAGCTCAAGCTAACACTGCTTAAAATTTGCGAGTATGTTGCAAAAGTTATACTGAATCAATAACATATCTTTGCCGGCGGCGACGCTGGAACATGATTGCAACAGCGTACTCAGAGTTCTTCTGCGAGACAACTTAGACGAAAGCATTCCCGGCATAATTTAATGTGCGCATTAATCATCCAGTTAATTGGGCGCAGCAATTCGGCGCAATTAAAATAACGCGCGGGCAGATACGGCCGAGATAGACGGACGATTATAACGTATTTAATTGCTAAGGTTTCGCATTAATTCTCCCCCCGCCGCGCCGGCTCGCGTGCCCCCGCGCACTGCGTCACTCGCAACACCATTCATAAGACTATCCTTTTGATTTGGCAAACATTGCGTAATATTATGAAGCGTTAATAAAAGGGTGTCCAGAGGCTTAACAGAGTTGAGGCATGGCTACAGGAAAATCTTGTAAAGGAAGCCTTAATGCAATCATGATTTATATCATCCCTTGATATTCTAGAATTTCTATGACTATAAGAGAGGCTATTTCTGTACTAAGAAACGCGGTGCGGGATCTATCCGCTGAACAAGGACAATAATAATAATACATTTGAATACAATAGTTTACGGCAATTTGTGTATACATAATGCATGGCCGTGATGCTCCCGCGCAGGTGCCGCGATCAGCTGATACCGCCGCCCCCCACACGTACATTACTACGTACATTCTGAACATATTTGCTAATGGTAAAGTTTCATGAAGTATAAAATGGAGTTGGGTGGTGCTGTACTTTGTCTCATCATGATCATCCGGAAGACGTCCCTTGTTAAACAAAAGCCTCCCCTTTAGAAGGCCAAAAAGGAATGACCACTCGCCACCCTCATTCACCGGTTGCCCATAACTCTCGGTCGGCAAACGTCGACGATTCATCTAGTGAGAAGCCTGCCAATGCTGCGTCTTTCGATTCTTGGTCATCACTCGAGAACCGACCCCCGTTGTCTTTGTCCCGCCGGACGCTGGGACCAACCGCTCTTGGTTGTGCTTCGAGCGGTGGCCAGCCTTTTGTGACTTCAACTTACCTGTACGTAGAACTATGTCGGTTGTGTGTTGTTTGACTCAGACAGGTACGTATCAGAGTTTTTCTTTTCTGAGAAAGACTCATCACTAGGTTTTTCTGTTACTTTAAATTAGTTATTCATAGATTTCATCAGCGTAATCTATGCGTGTAGAATAGATGCTGCGCGCCGCCGCTGCGCAGTATGCAAAGCCCGCGTCTCCGAATGCAAATGGAACAAGCAACTAGGCGCTTCCCTCGCCCGCTGCGTGCGCTGCCCGCGACGGTATTACAATATTTATATATTGAAATGCCCGTATCTGGCATCGCGCATGCGTGGCCGCGGCGAATATCGGCTGTGGCGGAAACCATAGAGTGCTGATTGAATTTTAAATGTACCTTTACCTATTAAACGGCATTCGATACTATTCGGATCACACGGATTGAGGGTTGTTATTGAAACAAATGCAAGATCGCCATCAGTAACTGGTATGTTTTAACATTCAAAACTGCTCTTACTACGCGTCCCAAAGGATGCTTAAGTGATTATGTGGGACTTCTTGCAAAATGCTAGACTACTAAAAGCCAGCGGTTTACTGTATATAATTATTTGGACTACTTTAAATAGGTACCATTTTGTGTGTACAAAGATACATAAAATAACAAACTTCCAGCGCCACAGGATCTAGAAGCCCTACGTCTCTACATGAAGGACTCCAGCGACATCATCAGCAACAAGTTTATCATTTTAAAACAGCTGCGTGCTTTCAGTACTGTTCAACTCGCAGGTGCGCGGGCGCCGAGCGCGCTCTCGAGTGTCTCACGCGTCGAGAGTGCTCGCACAACAAACAGTTACTTTTTGCTCTCAATCGCTGTTGACAAATAAACGAGCCTTGCGTGGGTTTGTTTAAACATAATTATCTTATGAAAGCAACGGCTTTAGACAATGAGTGGTTATTGTCCGCTGCTAAATACCTCTAATATGAAGCTATTCAGCGCTCGCGTATCAATCTCCGCGGCTTTGCCTGTATGGTAATCCTGCGCAGATGAATGCCGGCACCGGCTGCGCCACAAATCACCCCAAACAAAGGCGCGCGACGAGCAAAGCATTTAACTTATTTAATACGCGCTTTCAAACTAGAGCCTTCAATAGACCTGTCAAACGTTTCTTAAAGAAGCTTATGATTTTAATTGTTTTATTTAAGTTTGTTATAAAATAAAAAATGTGTAAGTTAATCGTGTTTGTAATCAGTGTCGCGGCTAATCGCGTCATCCGCTCGGCGCGCGCGCAGCCGCGCGGCTCACGGACAAATTACCCGACGACAGGCATCATAAACATCAGGACAGCACCATTCTTATTTGGCAATAGAAAATATAATGTTTTTACTGAAATCGTTTACAATACAAGTAAATTTTATTTTGAATCGTTCGCAGTTTCTTCAATTTTATGAATAATTATAGGTATAGTTAAAGAAACGATAGAAATAATAAATATATACGCTTTAATGGTGACCATGGAAACTACTTTTGGTAAAAATAGATACACGCTATGTAAGTCCTATCTACCAAGATCAAACACGACTAGGTTACGCTATTCTGTCTTTGAGTTCCGGCGCCTACCTGACTGCTCTACTTATCAGACCCAAACATCCTTAATCAAAATACACCGTAAGACTATACTATCAAGAAGCAAAGTAAGTAATAGTTTTTAGTTCATTAATATATGGACCTCGGCCAAGTAAATCAACTAACTCAATAAATTATTCTATCAAGCCCAAACAATCCAAGACAACAATGTATCCTACTATATTGTTGTCTTGGATTTCCGGTGTCTAGCTTCCAGCTACATCAATGGATCAGATCGATAATACCACATTATAGCATTGTCATTAAAATCACGCATGATTGCCGTTTCGTATCAACACAACAGTTTTGTTTCTAAATACTATACACTTTGACCCGTCAAACAATGGTCCGTGATCGGGTGTCGCGTGCCAGCTTGTTACCCGCTCTGCCCCGAGCGACGCGCGTCGGCTGCGTCCGCGCCGGCGCGCTCGCGCGAGCTTGCGCGGCGCACGCGACGCGACGCGCGGACGGCATGGCCGCCATTATCGGATCACATGTCCTTCGCCTAGCTTTCTAGCCGCGGGCCGAGGATCATGCGCTCGTAATTTGCTAACGGGTAAAGATGGGTTAATATAACATCCCGTAATTGCTTAAGTGTTACCAATTAAAGCGTGACAGCGCTTTGAGAGCACTCCTACTTCTCACAGTCTCGACTTATTTTGACCTTGCTGTTTGAGTTCTTTAGCTCTTTCCTTGATGCTTGTATCTACTTTCTGTAAACATAATGAGTTGAATTTATAAACAGTATCCTAAGGTTTACAGTCAGTTCTACTGCTGAAACATATTTTTTTTAAATAAAAATTATAAGTATACTTACTCGTAATAGAGATGCGTTTCATATTGTTGAGTGCTTGGTCCCTTCAGATATTACATATATTGCCGGTGACTCATCATCATCTCGGCCTATAAAGATGTCTCCAAATTCATGCGGAATGTTCTGGAAGAATTTAGGTATACGCCACCTTGCTTGACACAGGCCTCCTCTCAGATTGAGGGGGTTGGACCGTAGTTCCTATGCGAGCCCAGGGTTTATTAGAAACTTCACACCCACCATTGAGGTGCGTGCAACTTTCACCATATTATGTAAAGCTCACTTTAATTAAATGAATTTTCGCGCATAAATTCCGAAAATAGGTCAAACTATTAAGCTGCCACGACTTCCAGTCCACAACTACCCACACACAATTTTTCTTCTGATCGTCTCATCTTCAAATTAATGAAAATGAATCAACAACTATTCTACCTGACAGGAGTCTATTAACAATCAATTTATTGATTTATCACAAGCGTTTGTCCTCGTTGTGGTAAGCGGCAACAATTAATAAGGGAGGCGGCGCGGGCGCACGACGCGATTAATTGCGGCTTCGATTTGTAGTGCGCCCGCGCATGACGTCACGCCATCACCATCCATCACACGACGCCGCGTGACGCTGCGTGACGCTGCTGGACGCCGCCGATACAGCTATAGGTATAGTTAGTAGTTTAAGTATGAGGAAATTCACACCTGAGCCACCTGGGCTTCAAACTTTTGTTGGTCCAAGTGCAACGATTAAGATATCCTAATTCCTAATATTGTGGTTTAAAATAGAGGGGTCGTTGTTATTTTAAAACTTTGTAGACGTTGCCCGCGACTCTGTCAACGAAGAATTTTTTTATCGCTATTGGGCCGAAGCTATGCAATTTTCGGTGATAAAAACGACTCTATGACTTCAATGGGTCTCAATCTATCTTCAAGTAGACTTTGAATAAGACAATATTGGATCAGCACATTGAGACGAGTGATTTTAGCTCTAACGGCCCAAAATAGACTGCGCGCAACGAGAGTTTTCTTTACAGCGCGGACAAAAAGCTCACTGTACATTAGTCTCCAAGTAAAACGCGCAATGGACAAAAAATACTCGCCGCGCCGCCGGTCGAGTTCATGGCTGGGACGGGCCGTAAGAAGCCGGCGGAACATTCCAACGAGCGTGCTTTCTTTTCCATAGCTTCAAGAAGAGCTGATGCAACAATGTTTATACAGCAATGATATCTGACAGCATGTACCGCAACAATCTCACGAGTGGGCGATTACGGGCTAATATCGTATCGGCCGTCAACTCGGCCACAATGCACGCAACTACCGCTCATTGTGATGCTATCTGTCCCTCGCGCGATTGATTCGGGCGTGACGTGACGCGTGACAGGCGCACAACAGCGCCTAATGCGCCCGCGCAGCCGTCGCGGCCCATTACGCGCCGGCATCGCCCCGCGCCGGCACTGCTGCCTCGAATTAGAGCATGATTGGGGATCGAACATTAATAGAAAACATTAAATCGGCCAAGTGCGAGTCGGGCCATGCACAGTGTATAGTTCTGTGCTAATGTTTGCTGTATTTTCTTTAAGCATTCATTTCATTTTAACAGCATAGCAATTATGAAGGGGAGGAGCACTGTTTATCCTAAAACACAGGTCAGCCTATTTAGGAAACAGGGTTTCTAGTTGTTAAGACACCATTGTAAAGTTGTTCTTTTTGAAATAAATAAATTACAATTATAAAACATGTCTAAGAACCATCGCTAGAAAACCTAAAGCAGGTAGGCAAATAAATAAAAAACGCATCAAATTGGGCCACCCGTTTAAGAGCCACGGTGCCACAGACATACACACAGTCAGTCTGTGGTTTTCCAACTTATTGTTGGTTAGGTTATTATAATGTGAGTGCCAAGTGATTATTATGCACGCTCCCGCTAAATTACAGCATTCTTAGTTTGCAATTAGAACCTCTACGAGTATGCAGGCAGACTGACGGACTTCTTGTTTGGTCATTTTGACATAGTAACCGACATTCAAATCTATCTAAAACTTGCCCTAAATTACCCCTTAATCTTGGGTTCAGTTATACCTTACAAATAATAAATTACAGAAGTATCAAAGATAGTGCATATATTTTAAAACATTTTTATTACACCCAACATCAAAAGCCCACACAACAACATATCAATCAATGGTATAGAACACGCACACCGGCGCGCACGCACGCACACCTGCGCGCGTCGCGTGCATCCAAGCTTTTAGTTTGGAGATGCGTATCTTAAAAGCTTTGCTTGCACGGATTTTTTTAATGGCCCGGTTTTTGTTCGACGTGTGTTTGTGTGTTTTTTCTCGTGCGCCCGCGCCGCCCGGCAACGGTAATAACGTCCATTATTTATGCACGGCGAGAACACGAATGAGGCTCCCACTAAATCATCTCTTGTTGGAAATTATGCTGCTTAATTTTGTTTCTGAAGCATTTCGCAGAAGTTTTGCTACGGAGGCTGCGAAGGAGATCAATTACCAACGTGAGGCTGTCAAACGAAATCAAGCAAACAGTGATTTTAGGTGAACGAAAGTAAGAAAACGTTCTCCGACAAAATTCAAAACAGTATCCTTTATCGATAGGTATCCTTAAAAAAATCATGCTTATTTAGTATTATTTACCTCGGCTATACCTAGGTATATATAACTCCCACTCCAGAGCACAGGCCTCCTCTCATAATATGACTTAGGGCATAGTTCCCACGCGGATCCACTGCGGATTTGGTAACTAGAGTTTGGCTAATGAAAGCTAAACTCAGCTATTAAGTACTGAAATGTCATGGACAAACAGACCAAAGAGTATAAGAATAATAATAATAAGAATATTTTATTTAGTAACAAAGTTACGCTGTCCATAAGAAAACACACACTTGATCTTTTCCGTGACTGGTTGAGTTTAGTACCTTCGTGTGTTAAAATAGAGTTTTTTTGGAAATTTACTGCTGAAACATAGGTAAATTAATCAAAAGTGGTGTGCGACAGATTATTTGTACCATGATAAGCAAAATCAAATAAAAATAATCATAGGGAATCCTTATTCAAACAGAAAAAAGTGTTTAGATGCGGTGACCGAATCTGTAAGGTAGTGGGCATGGCAAAATATTTTGATACTAATATCCCTTTCAGAACTGGCCAATACAATTGTGGTTCTTAAGGGGCTCCTAGACGGGCCATATTTTCACTGCAATATGTGGCCGGCAACTATTGGTGTCCCTCTCTAACATGTGAGTAAGAGAGGGACACCAATAGTTGCCACCAATTTGGATTTGGATTTAGGAGCCCCTTTAAGATTCACTTTTTCTCAAAAATATTCGTATTAACCTTTTTATATTCAACATATCGTTTTAAAATATTAATTATTTTCCAATAGGCATACCATAGACAGAGAAGCATAAAGTAGACACGATTCTTATGCTTAAACGCACTTTTGTACGGCAGAGAAGCTACTGTACTTGTACTATTATTTATTCTGTGGTTGATACCATCTGCAATTTTTTGAATTTGCCGTGTTTTTACAGGTTCATCTTTCATTACCCAGACTATAACTCACACGCACACACACACATTCACCGTTTCGTTCATGGTAAATTTCAAATGTAATTTCATACATAAACAGTACGTACTCTTATCAATTTACGCTTTTATGATACGATACGATGCCGACTTCATATATTTTACGTGTGTACATCATATGGTATCTTAATATTATTAAGAACTAAAACATATTACCTATTTAAGCCGTCCCCCGCCGTAGCTGTTATCTGTCGAGTCTGATCTCATCCCGCAGATCCGATCTGTCCTGCCTTTTGACTAATCGTAAGTACGTTTCAATGATAAAGTACAGACATTATGATTAAATTGAAACTAGCTTTCTTGTCGTCTTCTATATTTTTCTGCCGCTTTAAAACCTAGACACGGCTAGAAACTGAAAGCCACAATGAATAAAGATAAATAAATAGGTAGTTAATAGGTAGGTAGTGGAGTGGATAGGTTCCCGTTGGAAGTAGGCCTATAGCAACAGACTTCTAGCAACGTTAGCGGGGGTGTTAGTTAAATGCAAAGTTTACGAATATTCATCATCCCACTGTTGCGCACAGGCCTCCTCTCAGAACGACAGGTCTTGGGGCTGTAGTTCCCACGCGGGCCCAAGACGAATTTAGTAACTTCAACACACAGTGCAGATCTTATGCAGATTTCCTCTCGATGTTCTCTTTCATTGTAAAGCTCATAGTAAATTGCAAATTTAATACCGCATATAATTTAGAAAACTCAGAGGTGCGACCCCGGGCTTGAACCCACGACCCTCTGCTTGAGAGGCGATAGGTCAGACCACTAGGCCACCACGCACAAATATTCATGGAAGTTAAGAATTAAAACTAGAAATATAGCGTCTACAGAAAACGGTGAACTGTGAGGAAGCTCATTTCACGCCGCAACCTGCGCCGGCGCATCCGGGAAGCGCAAGACTCCGCAAAACGCCTCGGCGTGTCGACAGCACTGTACCGTAGCGGGACCTGTGACATCATGCACCGCACATGTTAGAATCAGGTCCTTTAAACATTCAAAACCAACCGATATCGGCAATAAAGCTAATCTAATAAAAGCTAGGTTAGAATAAAAACTTTAACTCTTCCCTGACTTCTTGCTGGTCACGACGACAAAAAAACAACGAGAGATAAAATACTTGGGCGTAACTAGCAGCTCGACGTATACCTGCCTCCTTTCCTCGCCAATTCCCGTGCCACAATCGAGAGTACGGCACACTGTACGGGACAGTTGTTACTTATAATCTAATCATGGCCACAGAAATGAGCAACAATACATACATCACCTGCACTGCATCCAATTCACACGCAAACTCGACGCATACCTTATACAGACTCCAATCTTCAGAGAACAATCTGTTGTTCACTTTATTTCCTATTTGGTAGCGAAGATTAGTGCAAGGATAGATTACTTTTGCAACTAATAACACGTTCTCGCAGACGGGGCTCTTACGAGTAGGTATGGCCGCAATCAGGTGCTCCGCTTTATGGAGCCGTGGCGGGCGGCTCGGGCGCGGCGTGCCGTACCGCGCGAACTGTTTACTGCGACCATAACCTTTATGGTGCTGGACGATGGTTGCTCAACGTTTGTAATTACTGCGTTTAAGCCGCGCCATTTTATTGCGGGCAGATTTATAATGCTGACGAGAGCGGAGGAACAACAAAGCACACGCAAAGATATAATGGAGTCGAAGCAATAAAACATCAAAATTGCACCTGGCATAGATTCTTCTATTTGTTGCGCTTTTTGTTGTACAGTGTTGACGTAGACTCGGCGGCTGCACTGTCTTGTGTACATTATTGCTCATAAAATGCTGACAACGAGTTAACGACTAATAAGGATAATGTCTAGTGCCACGCAATGTCTCTGTTCATGGTCGTACACTCCTAGCGAGTGATCACAATTATCGCCTGAGTATTTCTCATGGAAAATATGCCTTGTAGCAGCATACTTTCTCATTGCATTCTACTACAGTAATTTTGGAGATCATTTAAGACTGTAGAGTCATCTACTCCACTTTTTAGCGTCGATTCCTCGATTATCAGAGGCTCGTAAGATCCCGGAACCGGACGTCAAAGTGGTCAGCAGCGCTCTCTATTGCCAACTGCGACCCCCAAAACTACGGTGTTGAAGGCAAGGGAAAGCCACCACACCATTTTCTAAGATGATCGTGAAGGTTATAGCCAACCGCTACCAATCTAACAGAAAACTAACACCACTGTGTCTAGATTGTAGCGACTTATAAGAAAAAGCACAATAATTCAGGTCGTATTTCATCAGATACTTGAATGTCGGAGGGGTTTCACAGCATCGCCTCTGCTGAAGCTCGGTGTTACCGGCGGAGGTGCGCGCCGCGGTGCGGCCGCATGCCGCTGCCGAAGCGATATACAATTAATGGAAGCTGCACCGAGAAGAGAGGAGTGATTGATGGCGCGCTCGGGATGCCTGCCATAGCTACAGACCAGACCCGAGCTAAAGTTCTCTCGGAAAAAATATGGTTAATCCCAACAGAAACAACTAAATAAAGTGAGATTGCGTTAACGACTTAACTTAGGTACCCAACCCATATTAAGTACATATGAAGATTGAAGATTAACGTTTAACACCTTGATCTATTTAGAAAGAAGCTTTTCAAAATCTTGTTACTTTAAAATGTGGATAGCTACCGTTCGTAGTGATCTCAGTGCTTATCAGAGCATTCTCAGCAATTATTTTTTTAGGAATTTCTTTAGAATACTACTTAGAACCTACGACTACTAAACTTATACCATTCAATACTACAGAAAATAGTTCACCTCCTAGTAATTTATTTAAGTGGATTTATTTACTGTCATTCGGTTCAAATGGAAAATCGTCCACTAGAATTGGCCTTTTTGAATTTGGACCAAAATTAATAGGTACCATCCAAAGTGAATTTTTCAAAATGTAAATTGTGCTGAAAATATTTACAAGCAAATTTATTTCTGTGAAAAATTAATTTAACCCGAATGGAATATTGTCCATTAGGTATGAATTAATTAAGCAATAACTGAATGTTGACTAAATCAAGTCATAACCTAATATGTAGGTTCAAAACAAATGATTTCGGGTGGAAATATTATTTACATATTACATATTTGCGTATTCTGGCAAATAAATGAATTGAATTGAATACAATATTCATAATATTTATGTCGATATTTCAAATTTGTCAATTTTACCATGGGACAAGATTCTTTATTCGACGATATTCAGCATGGACAGTTTTCCTTGTTGATGTATTTCAATTTGTCATTTTTCTGCTTTGACGTATAATTTCGAGTAGTCCATTTTCCATTTGCACCGAATGACACTAAATCTTTGGTGTGTAATTTTCTTTGACAGGGCTGCATTCTAAACTTCTAGGTATTTTTTTAATAACCCTCTGGAGATGAGTCACCCGCGCGCCGCGCCGGCATTAGCTGCGAGAGCATTCTTATTAATTCCATGCTGTAAAAAAACTGTAATGATTCCAATTAAAATTACCCAAGAACTATCTCGAATAAACCAACTATTAATAAAAAAATACATAAATATCAGTCTCTTAGGGAGCTGTGATACCATAGACAGACACACAGACACGTCAAACTTACCTAAATATAACACACCTCTTTTTGCTTCGGGGGTCAAAAAAAATAGTACGTTTTACTGGTGATATCGTAATTTAGTAGCTGGAGTAGAAAAAAAGGAGTGACAACGGTTTTAGAAAATACGAACATTTATATTCTCTTATTATTAGAGGTATAAAAGCTTAGTCGTCTGCGAGCCCCGCGGTCGTCCCTCGCGCTGCGCCTGCGCCGACACAAAGCCCAACTTAATTCAATCGATAATAAAAGCTTTCACCGAAAGCTAACGGTGGAGTCAGTTA
Organism: Choristoneura fumiferana; assembly: GCF_025370935.1. Taxonomy (NCBI): domain Eukaryota; kingdom Metazoa; phylum Arthropoda; class Insecta; order Lepidoptera; family Tortricidae; genus Choristoneura; species Choristoneura fumiferana. The sequence continues at coordinate 118,602 of NC_133482.1, read as the reverse complement.
TCTAAATTGATTTGCATTGCAGCCGACAATGGAAGAAGCCACTCTTAATGACAAATCGTTACTTTGTTATTCAGAAGGCAGAGTTAATTTGAACTTTTGTGACTTGACTGCGTCTACGTGAACTATTAATCATTAGAGTTTACGGCAGTGAATCGACCAAAAAATAAATATTAAGAGAAACAGAAATGTAAACATGTTTGATTCCTTCTAGAATGATGGTTTCTTGATTGGCCGGAATGTTGCTAAATGACGTTAGTATTGAGAGATTCGTTTGACGTTACAGTCCTGCTTGCGATAGGATCATTCAGTTACCTGTTTCACTAATCAGCAGCAATTGTATTATTGTCTTTGAAAAAGACTTTGCAGCATATCAGTATGTAAAATCTGTAGGTATTTACAAGAAAATGTGAGTAACGAAATAATACTTCCAAATAGTACTTCCAAGACTCTCTAAGCTGCACTGTTTTCCTTCTCTAATTTTGTGTGATCAACATTAATTGTTCTCATACGTAAGTACTACAAGAACATACACATTCATACGTTTACAATGAGTTAATTTTAATAATAGACAATCAAATACATACTTTGAATTTGAAGTCACACGGTATGCAAGCGCCTGCGCAGGGAGCTAACCAGTCGGCCAAATGTTGCGCAAGTGGTCATTGAAGGCGGGTAATTGTGTATTTGTGTGTTTGTAACAATTATAACGATATTACCGTGCGTGCGCGGGCGTCGATAATTAAACGATGTTTTGGAGCTCCCGCCGGCGCAGCTCAAGGCATGCGCGGAAGCGAGTGTCGTTACTCGTCACTGCAACATATTGACATTCAACATAATACGTCGTTTATTTTTCAGGACCTTCCTATTCAAGCAACATATCGATAATAGGCAACTGAATGAAATAAGTAATTCATTTCAATCCCAACCTTGATACTATAATTGTAAACACTAAAGAACGCAATAAAATATTTTCATTTTCATTTTCATTTAATTATTCTGATTTAATTTTATTTTGAATGGAATAAAATGATTATGTATGAGTTGTCTTGAAATAAGCGATTCATTTACTCCGACTGTATCACATGCATGTTGATTTCTTAGTAGGTAATCATTACTGCTTCTTCTTTTAAGTTGCTATATTCTTGACAAAATTTTCATGGTTATCGGTTAATTAAGGATCGGTGGAGAATACTCAATGATACTCACTCATGATGACATTCTTAAATTGGAGATTACCTTGGTGAGGCCTGCGTTCTTAATTGGCAATGGCGAGAGTGTTAGTCTTCTTTTGTGATACCCACGGCAATATCCTGTTCTAACGTCGCCGTCGGGCATGGCATGACAACCATTCGGCATTCGACAATAATTACTGCCAGCATTATGCAAAAATCATAATCTTAACCACCTAATAACTATTAACTTGTATAGTAGAGATGATGAATATGTTTTGCAGTCCGAATTGTTCAGTACAGGGAGGAAAAAGGCGCATTTAGTATTAACAAAGAGTAGAAAACGATGAATGAAAGAGGAACTGACTATTCCTACAATAATATTGCAGTTACATAGAAGCCCACGAGAGCCACAGCTCGTCCCGCCGGCGCCTGCGCCGCGTGCCGCTACAGATGTTCTCATGCGGCGGCCGCTGCCCCAATTATACGTCGCACTTTCCCTGGCCGCGGGTCGCTGACCGCGCACCACCGACCACCGGCTCCAACAGCACCTGAATAAAAAAACTTGTTTGTAGGTCCTTTACCCAATCAGTTCGAACATACTAAGTTCACTTCGATTTCAATCACACTTACCTTCTTAATCTATTCTGCGAAATTTTATAAAAAAAATCACGATTATATCCGTTATTTTCAATGTACTTAAACCTATCAGTGGTATCTTGAAGCCGTAACAGTATGATTCACATCTGTACGATACAAGCATCGCACATATTTGAAGCGTCAGTTAATTTATTTAAACTCCGGATTGCCTTCAAAAATGTACACTTGGCTACTGAGACTTACAAAACGTACAACCATTCATAATGGTACATGAAAAATATCGCCATCCACCTATGGTCAACTATGAAAGAAGAAATTGAACCTTGAAGTTCCTGTCTTAATGTTACCAATAGATAAATAAATCTTGAATTTATTCCAGCGACTCCAATTTCGTACTATTTAGCTCAAGATATACTTAAAGTAAAGCTTAGCCAATAAACTAAACAAGGCGAGCCTACACATGGGGGCGAGGGCATTAGAAGCAGTTAGCGTCGCGCCGCTCGTGACGCCCGCGGCGCGCGCGCGTGTTGGCCGACGTGTGCCGTGACGTCACCCCCCCCCCCCCTCCTCGACATGCGCCTCATTAGTGCCGCGACACCTCCCGCGATCTCTGACCCTCACACGAGATACGGGACGGAAAGGACAGCTTTTTACTTTAACTTGTTATTTACGATGTGTATCACTTTTATTTCAGTTTTAAGCGAGCTCATGTTACGTGTTGATGCTGCTTCGATTATTTAAATCTTAGCTTCTGACAGTGCAGTTATGTCTGGATAAGACAAGTGGGTAAGTTAGAACCCGAGCTCGTATCTCTGAGGTCTTGTCTTTAGGATTTATAGGATTTTTTTTTTCGTTTACCATTATCCCGTGGTTCGTTTATTATGAAACTAGTTATGTAATTTTCCGGGATAAGAACTACCCTATAATGTCCTTCCCGGTATCTCAAACTATTAACATACCTTTTGTCTAAATCATTTCAGCAGTTTTAGCGTGAAGAGGTAACAGACAAAGTTACTTTCGCGTTTATAATGTTAGTTCCTACGGATCACATTTGAAGTTTAGCATAAGAGCTTTTTTGGTAATGGAAAATTTTATGACGCAACCTTGTGATGATGAGCAATTTAATAATGCCCGTCATAAGAAACTGAATATTCCTCTCATCCACTCAAAGGTTGACTGGTAGAGATTTCTTAAAGGGTTAAGTTCGTCTTTGTACATATATCTCAATGTCTGTCAATTGTGTTTGTTACATATTTTGTACAGTAAAGAGTTTACGTGCATACAATAGTTACTAATCCACTCTAGGCTCGCTTGGGAATTACAGTCCAAGCCTTTTCATGCTAAGAGAAGGCTTGTGCCCACTACTAATTGCAGGAAAGGAAAGAAAGACGAATAATAGTTAAAGTAAATTACTACATCTTATTACAAACTCAAAGTCAAAGTCGCGGGTTCACGGTGGATGAAAGCCGCTTCCAAGCGAGGCAACTGAAGGTCTATGGGGAAAACTTATGTACAACAGTGGACGTCCGATGGCTGATATGATGATGATGATAATGATTACAAACTGCTTTAAGAATTAGGAGAAGCTTTACTGGCTTCCTAACTTCACTATAAGCGAGCAAATTACAGTTAGTTGGTGTGATGCTCTGGCCTCCGGCATCGTCGCCGTAAGTACTCGACGCGAGCACAGGCAGCGCGGGCGCAGACAAGGGAGGGTTATCGGTAACGACGCGACACCACAACACTCTCCAGAAACCATTAAAGAAAATCGTCTTGCATTTAACCCTTGAACCGCTAAGTGTTCGAGTCGAGCCGCGGACGCAGTCTATAATGAGCTTGTGAATAGCCCGTTTATGCATTTAATAAATGAGTAGAATTTAAGACGACAAGGAGACGTCACTCGCGCGCGGCTTGGCGACGGGCGACGGGCGACGGGCGACCACCCAGTGACCGCGGTAACGGGGAATATTGACGGAAACCGCGCGTAGAATCAGGCGATGCCGTGACGACACCGTGACGCGACGTGACGCGGCGTGACGCGGCGTGACGCGGTCAGTTAGCGCCGGGTCATCAGGAGCGGCGCGCCGCGGGAAGCATGAAGTACGTGCTAATTAAGAAGAAGCCAACGAACCTCACAGAGTCTAAAAGTACCTACTTAGTCGCTTTAAAATACTGATGAAGAAAGAAGTGTGATTAAAAATGTATTTTGTTTAGATCTTGGATTTTAATTTTCATTCCACCAATACTGCCGGTCAAGTCTTATAAAAAAAACCATAATAGCATATTAAAAACTTATAATATAAATATAAGTAATTACAATGACTCCTTTTGAACACCCATCATCTACGAGTATCTAAATATTTAGATGTGAATGTGAACACCGTACATAAAATATTTAGCAGGTATATAGGTAAGCAGTACAGAAAACCGATAAATGCGATATAAAGATTTTTTTTGCGTGATTTGGTATGTTATTTTGACTTTAAGCATGTCGTAGAGCAGGGCAGGAAAGTCCAGTCGGATCCGAGACGAGAACGAGATAAGTTTTTTTAGTCAGAGAAAGTATTTATAGGTACTTAATTCACAGGGATTACACAATGCTATGAATAAGTACTCATCCCTGGTATAACTAAACCTTTTAATCTAAGTCCGTGCTGCGGTCCTAACTCAAGCACTAAGAGCCAGTGCATCGTGCGGTGGATGGATGTGGAGCGTTGGTCTGCTGGCGCACACGCCGGGCGCGCGGCGGTCCCACGCTCGCGCATGCGCGCCGGACATTACTCATTAACTTTTGACTGTTTGTTAATCAAATAGGTAATAACATTATACCATAATTTGTAGAAGGCACGGAAGCGTGTTAGCCAAGTCCTGAGAACTTTCGGCAAATGCTCAATATCCAATATCGTTAGAGCTTCATAAATAACACTACGTGACTCCACTCTCTGGACAATGACCGAAATTGTTTGATTAGATGAATATAGTAACGTAGAATAAATATTATGTAGGCAATAGTAGGCATCTACATACAGGCTGTTTCAAAGTATTAAATCGTAAATGAGTCATTTAGCCGTAGGGTTTGGTATGAGGCTTTGCGTATAGGGCACAATACGAGTAAACGAATCGACACGTTCTATTCATCTTTGACCAGAGGGTAGACACACGTTGTACCTACCTATAATGTGTCCCACTGCAGGGTAAAAGCCTCCCTTTTCTTATTCCACTCGACGCGTCTCTACTTATTGTACCTGTCAATGGTAATATTTTCATTGAATATTTTTTTCATCACACTTGCTCGTAAACAGTGTCGTAAAATGCAGGCTACTTTGGTTGCAACCCCCCAAATAAAACCCTCGACCTTAATGTGCATGTCATGAAACCCGTGGTTGGTAAATGAGTCATTGCGCGTACACATTTATTTTTCTTGTCATGAAGCCCAAGGTCGGTAAATGAGTCAATACCCGTACTGGTACTGCTGCGCGCGCTGGCCCACACGGTTCAGGCGCATGATGAGGGAGATGGAGGGCGGCGCTGCCAAGAGCACAGCCTAAAGTATCGCCATGATTTGGAACAATTATATTTTTTCTTTACATAAACATAAAATTTTACTCGCAAATGTGATGAAAAACATTATATGTCGCACGGGCGGTACTAGAATTACGAACATCAACTCATTAAAGCCCTTCGTAATTCCTTATTTACCGCCCTTAAGACACAATTTACTATTTTATTGCTAGAGAGGCAGACAAGCAAGAATCAACTGATGGTAAACAGTCACCTCTGTCCATTTTTGCTCTAATATCCTAAATGGTATCCGCACTTTATACGCCGAAATGAAATATATCCTTCTTTGCGTATCTAGTTAAGTAAGTAGGTAAATAAAAGTAACTAACTCTGAGCTCGATACGTACGAGGGATGGCTGATCAGATGATTAATAGGTAATCTACTTACTTAACTGTAAAACGATTAACAATGATCACGTATTTTTTTAAATTGGTACATGATCATGGAGGTTATAGGTTTATTAGGCTTATCAACTACCCCTCGAATGTTAAACATTATATGATAGTTATCAAATATCTACAGTTGTATGCAAATCGAAGGCAAAACAGATGAAGCTCAGGTTCATGTAGCTATATATGACAGCACCGGTCGCTGCGGCTGAAAGAAGCATCCGGCACTGCCATTTGACTGTTATAACAGTCCCACTGTAACATAGGCGGTCATTACGGACACCTTGTCTCTTCTTTGCACTTGGCTCTGGTTTAACATGTACTTTTATTTTTATTTAATTACACTATCACCTTTCCCTGCGACGCCCGCGCCGCGCCGCTAAACCGTAAGACACGATTTGTAGCGTGAACTCACGCGCGCGGCTCCGTATGCGCGGGCGCTAGGGTCGCGAGTGGCGCGGCACGCCCCCCCCCCCCCCCCCCCTGCGACCGCGCCGCGACCTGTTCACACGCCCCGCTGAACTCCGCGCGATGCATTCATTTCTCATTTTGATGAAACGCTTTTCATATAATATTGATCGCTGCTTACGGATTCCACAATTCTCGACAACAAACATTATTCCGAAGTTTCAAAACAAAGGGCGTGATCATTAATTTTACGAGGTCGATACCGCTGGTGATATCTCGGAGCCCGGTCTGCATCTAGGATAGAGACTTGTCGCCGGCGCAGCTCCGCCGCGGGGCTATTGTTCCCGGCGCAATTAAGAATTGACGTCGTAATTGCCCGGGTGTCGCTATCAGTCGATCGCGGAACAAATTGAGCGCGAAATCGCAGCGCGGACAATGGCGGCCAATCGCGCGCCGCCGCCCCCTGCGCACGCGCCGCCGCACACAATGCGCTGAAACCTGAAGCGGGCGCTGCCGCCCCGCCGGATGCCGCATTCGCCGCGCCCGACACAATGCAATTGCAATGGCCGCTGTGCTGGAGGGTGGGCCTCCGCGCAACGCCATTACCATTCCGACCGAAAACAAACAAAATATATGCATTTCGGGAATGTTGCGTTGGTGAGTTTAGGCGTTTCCGTCCTGCAAGCGTCTGGCAATTGGAGCTTTTAACCACCCTCTCGGCTTTCATTACGCTGCGGCGATTAAGAGCCGTCCTGATTGGTATAGCGGCTATAATCTACGCCGCGAGTCGTAACATAAAAACGAAACGGGCTTAATAATCCGTGACAATAAAACGAGCCGAGCCGACGTTTCCGAAACAATTCAAATGAGAATAAAACGTCACGCGCACCCCGCACGTCGGTCACGTAACACACGAAAAAAGCTTTAAATTAATCGTAAACGTGGAATCGAATCAGTAGACAATAGAGCTATTAGATAGGAGTAAAGTTTATCGCGGTAACAAAGAGTGTACTGCGGGCGCAGCTACTGTGGAGATAGCGCAGGGACAATGGGGAATCAGTGGGCAATTAACAGCGGGCGGGGCGGGGCGCGGCGGGGCCGGGGGCGGGCCACCCGCGCGGCGACAACATAATTGCCCGCTATCGACTATCGGCTATTAACGTGGAGGACCTTCGAGGCAGCGACGGTAAGGGTCCTTGCGCGGACGCCGGCGACGGAGGTGGGACCAGGACGAAGGAAGGTCAGGTCACAGCCATGTAACTCAACGTCAGCTCTTTCTGATTATAGTCAGTGTCAGTTTCGTGAATATTATTTTGGTTCTTTTATCGTAAAATTACATCCACACTTCACAAACGGCCCAACTACATTCATAATATATAATAATCGACATAGCTTGTACAATATTATACCTAATGGTATTTTAACAGAAAACCGTTGGGGGAGAAATGATCTCGAATGGTGATCACGATCCGAAAGACGGAGAGATGGTAAGCCTCCCACTATAAGAACTGACGACAACGTGAGTTCTAAGGGGGAGGATTTTGTTTGAGAGCGGACGTCATCCGGCTGATAATGATCAACCCAGCCTAGATAAGTACGCGCGATGAGCATTTTTTGTACTGATTGCTCTGCCGAGACGGTTTATGCACGGGGATTACCAGCAGCACAGCACACGCAATGAAAAGAGAAATCTCTCACCACGCCGCTCCGGTGGGAGCGTTCGTGGCCGGGCTGCAATGTGTTAAAACATAGGAAATGGAACCTTTCTTTGAAAAAAAAAACATATTATGAAATTAGTTGAATTCAGAACATAAAAGGGTGTATAGATAGTCAAGAGATCCGATAGTTAAGATTGTTCACCAAATAGACTGACAGACGCGTCGTTGCTACAACCGCAGAATAAGTAATAACAGCGCCGTGACGTCTGCGTCGTCGTCGCCGACTCACGAACCATATAGCGCTATAAACAAGGTGTCTTCCCACTGTTTATTCAGCGGCGTAAATAAGGGCGGCGGTAAATCCCTGGGCCGTCGGTGTTCACGGTTGAGTCGCTCATTACGGCGACGCGCTGCACAGCCCGTAAATGATTCACCCGCGAATTAGTCGCCGGCGCCGATGGTGATGGATCGCGCCGTAAAGTGGAATGCGAGCCGCGCCCGCGTGATACATACCCTTTTGTAGACATAAAGTACTAAAACAAAAACACACGTACGAAAATCTTAAATGTGTGCCGTTCTCAGAGAAAAGACAAGTATCCCATTCCTATGGACAAACACAGATTGCAAGTTAAATACTTGTACTGTTAATTAAATTTTATCTGGATATAAAACCGCTCTCATTTCATCACAAAGCAGGCGACAAACGGATCAGTGGGAATGTCTCTCGTTAACAGTTGTGATGTAAACGGGCAGCTGGGGTGACGGGCGTCGCCGCGACTCGCACAAAGCATGCGTTACGGGCTAATGCCTAGAGCCTAAAGCCTAACGGTTAGGCTTTTACGCTAAACATTAGGTGGTTAATTGCAACAATTAAACGGATTAAGTGGTAAGGAAATGAGTGAGGTATAGCTCCATTAAGTTACGAATAAATGGCCGACTATAACAGCCGCACTAACTGGCTGCGTTGCTTCATCCGCTATCAAAATGGGTACTTGACAGACTGGTTAGATCATTTGCTCAAAATGGTCATTTTCTATGTAGTAGCTAAATTTGCAGTTGGATATTTTCCTATTCTTAACTAACACCGGACGTACTTATTCCTTACATGATTTTTCCATTCGCAGATTTTCCTTAAATGCTTTTTTCCCTAAATGCGTTTTACTGAAGCTTATTTTCACAATCGCGTTTTTTCCCAATTTTAATCGACACAGAAACACAGGTAGGTTTAGGTTATGTTAAGTTTGCATCAGCCAGAAGGGCCAAAAGTAGGAGCTCCGCGTGAGCGAAGTTCCGTCGACACTTGTTTCTGTGTCGATAAAAATTGGGAAAAAACGCGATTGTGAAAATAAGCTTCAATAAAAAGCATATAGGGAAAAAAAAGAGTTTAGGAAAATCTGCGAATGGAAAAATCATAAGTACGTCTGGTGTTAATTAAGAATAGGAAAATACGCGACTGAAAATTTTGCTCCTGGAAATGACGATTTTGGGCAAATGATCGAACCAGTCACTTGACTGACTGTCCCGGCTTAAATTGTATATGTCAATTTTCAATCTGATGTCTCTAAATGTCGTAGCAGATCGACCCTACGTTATTCCTAGGTATGTGGCGAATACTTGCTACCAGGTTACCATTTCAATTGATTGTGGAGGCTTCATTCGGGCCATTACAGCTAGTATAATTATATAGAATAAAGAGTTAGTTTACGGTTTAATCCAAATTGCTAAATTACTATTATACACTAAAACCTATTACAAATGTGAAAGTTTGTCAGTAAATTATGCGTTTGTGTGTGTGTAGGTATGTTTGTAACTCCTTCACGCTAAGATAAAGAGCGGGATGTCTGGATCTGGAATGGAATAACACATGACTACTTTTTATCCCCTATTCCTACGGAATCGGGATAAAATCTAAAATAGGTCTTTAGCAAGTTGTTTTTAATGCTACGGCAATAACGACCGACGATAATATTTAATTTTTGGAAATTCTAATGAGAATTTAGTAAAATGCCGAAATTTGAATTCTACTGCCGGATCAAAGTCAAAGTCAAAATATCTTTATTCAATTTAGACTATAACAAGCACTGTCATAAAAAATCTACCACCGGTAAGAACTATCTAATGCATTACGCGTAAAAAGCCGCGGGTAAAACTAGTATTGTATAGCGCCGATAAATAAATAAGTAGCGGTTGTTTAATTTAATGTGCTGAGATTACTCCCGAGCAATTATTTGAAACAGCCGTTGTAAAGGTCTAATGAGCCAACTTTACTTAGAACATCAATGCAGTACCCAATTTACTTACATGACATACCTACACCATAATGATTAGTAGTTAGGCATTTTACTAACTAAGGCTAAAGAGAATAAATATCCTGAGGAGAAGAGTAGAATATCCATAATGGATTATTATAGTCAAAGGCCGTTATGAAGACGTAAATCCTGACACATTGCAAAACTATGAAGTTTCTGAATGTAACCAATATGAATCATAGACAAAAATGCAATGCTTACTTGTTGCGTGCGACAGAGTAGTAGGTACAATATTTTTTTCAGGTTAGCATTGAAAATAATCAGGAACAAACATTGCAACGTGTCAAGACTGACTTCTTAGCGGCCGGGCACTATAAGTTTATAAATTTAACATAATCTTCGGCATATTGTGTCCATTGCCCCTGTATCTGTAGTCACTGTGTTTTTGAATGTTAGGCGTCGTACGCGCATGTCGCGCTGTCTTTCAATTAGGCGCGACAGCAATGGGAGGGGGGGGAGACACTATCGCGCTCATCGCGGCGGCTACAACGACACGCCGGCAATTAACACCGACGCTCATATTTTATAATCACTCATTTGAGCTCTACGTCGTGTGTGCTTGCGGTCTGCGAGTATGCTTTTATGAGATCAAAACGATTTGTATTTACATAGCGCTATAATCTGCATTTTTGACACCCGACGCTAAACAAGGGTGTTATAACTCTACTGATGTCTGTCTATGTGCCGCAGTTTTTTTTTATGAAAGCAAATTTCCTTGTGGTGGTTCTTCGCTTTCATTAAAATCAGTTCAGCCATTCTTGAGATATTAAATTTTGAAATGACAATCTCGGGGGTTTTCCAACTTTCCTAATTTGTCTAAACACAGCGTAAATTTAATTAGTCCGAAAAATACATGTAAAATGCGGGTGCTGTTGTGGGCCAATACTCGACGAGCTTTATGCTATGCCCTAATGTTTATCTTTATTAAGAGTACGGTGTAGTAAAAGAAAAATAGTTATTTGTGTCACAAGGGAGCAAAATGGTGTATTTACGGCGAGGGCGTTACATTGAAACTTGAAAAAAAAATCTAAATATTATTAAAGAACAACCAGCATAGAAAATGGCGTGGCTTTACAAATTATTAACTTCAAAAAATAGCATTTGCAATAAAACACTTAGAAAAGCCTTGAACAGAAAAGTTGCACTTTGCTCCCTCTCGTCAGGGAGGAAAAGTTACTTTTCTGAAGGAGAGGTGTGAAAAAAACAATCTACATAATAGCAACTCGATCATTGCAAATCTAAATCATTTATTCTGTAAATAGGCCGCAATGGGCTCTTTTTTTATACGTCATGGTGACGGAAGACCGTCATTGCCAAGAAGAATGTTCCGCAGAAAAACTTGGCAGAGATTATTGTTTTACAAAATCAATAACCACAAATGTAATACCTTTAAACGAGCAACTCTTGTATGTATATTTTTCGGGATCACGGAAACGGCTCCAACGATTTCGATGAAATTTAGTATGTAGGAGTTTTCGGGGATGAAAAATTGATTGAGCTAGCTTGGTCTTATTTCTGGAAAAACGCTTGTTACCGAGTTTTAGCCCGAGAAAACTCTCTCGCTCTCTCTCTCTCTCTCTCTCTCTCTCTCAGGTCCTAAAATACTTATAAACTACAGTATAAAATTCTAACTATAACAGCGACGTTGCCAGCTCAGCAGGAATAAACGCTCTTAAAAACCTTTTTGATTTACTACGATAACGTTCCATTGGTGGTGGAGGAATCCAATTGGTTGACTGTACATTGTCAAGCATTGTCAAGTGGGAAGATAAGTAGCCAGTCTCTAATTACTGCAGTCCTACTTTAAGTACGCAGTATTGTAATCGTGACTTGGACAATACAAAAATACCGCTTCAATCATAGATATTTCCGCCACGCCCCGGACGCGCACGCGCCGGGGGCCTACTACGAAATTCGACTATCGAAGTTAGCACCGTACCGTCCCTCTCACTCGTATAAAATAATATAAGCGTCAGCGGGACCGGGGCGGCGAGATGCAAAGTTCGAATTGTGCACTTCGTAGTATACTCGTGGGGCCAGTGTTGGTGTTAAGTATCAACGCAAGCGCTCGCTCACGTCATCCCGCAAAAACCGCATAACCTCAACTATTTACACAATGTGTAAACGCCACGTGATGACGCCGCATCCGCGGAGGGGTGCTGATGATAGCTTTAATTAAAATGTTTTAAAGCACACTCAAAGCCCGCTTTGTTTAAAGGGATTAGCCTGCGCAGCTGCGCGGGCGCGTGCCGAGGGTGGGGGGGGGGGGGGAGGTAGTCATTGTGGTCGCCGCTAATTGTCGGACACTTGTCTCTTCCCAGGGGGACAAGTGCGGTGGGTTAAGGCCTTGCGACCACCACATGTTATTTTAAAGCATAAATGAAATGATATTCCTGATTTCTTGATGAGAAAGACGTTAAACATGGTTATTCAAAAGAAGTACTTGGACGACCGAGCTTTGCTCGGGCTATAACTCGATAGTAAGACGTGTTTTCGACCAAGCTAGATCGATTTGTCATTCCCGAAAACCCTTACATGTTTATATACAAATATACAAGAAGTAGCTTATGCCTGCGGCTTCGCCCGCGTAGGATTCGGTTATCGCGCGTTGTTACCTCGGGAATTGTGCATTTTTTCGGGATAAAAAGTAGCCTATGCCACTCTGGACCATAAACTACCTCTATGCCAAAATCACGTCGATCCGTCGCTCCGTTTTGACGTGAAAGACGGACAAACATAAGAAGACACAAACACACACACTTTCGCATTTCTAATATTAGTATGAATTTTATAGCTCGTTTAAAGGTATTAGATTACAGTATGTTTTTTATTAGCCTCATCCTGCTTTGCTTAGTTTGGGAGTAAACCGAAATTGGTGTCAATCCTCCCAAGATTAATCAATAATTATATGTACCTACCAAATATCACAACTATACCTACCCAATAAAACCTAAGTAATCTGAAATACTCAGTCCAATTTGACATGACGTCCAATTGAATATTTTTTCGCTCAGCTTTCGCTGAGCAGCTGCGTTGCGCGCGCTGTATTCAGTTCGACCGCGTCAGGGGCAGCGCGTGCACCCGATGACCCATTTGTTGATCATGATCACCCCTCGCGCCCCGTCCCCTCGCCGGACTCATGTAATTGATACTCGACACAATACGTTTAATTACGCTCCACGAGCTGCATCGGCTCACATTCGTCCATCACGATCGTGTTTGCATACTGAACACACTGAACTCGGGTTAATCCACCCGATCGCATCTCGCGCTGCGCGGGCGGCTCACGCTGGCTTTCCAGATAAATCATTCGATAGCGTACAATATATTTATTCCTAAAGTGTTTTAATAAGGCCTGTCAATTAAAAAGTGGTAAGAAGCGAGGAAACTGATCGCGGGAGCATCCCGCGCGGGCTATCGATCACCTCCCCCCCCCCTCCACCCTCAGGCGGGGCGCGATGTTAATTAGAGATACGACGCGGCGCGGGCGCGTGATCGCGCCGATACCGCGCCTCCAACAGGACTTTCAAATTCGTTGCTGACAATCGCTGATATTTATTTCAAGATAGCATTATCTCGGCTGACGATGCGCGCGACGCCTGCTCATTATAGTGACGCGGGCGCCGGCCCCAATCTAATCGCCGATTGTTTTGGAAACCTTTCATTACAGCCGGCGGCCCCAGCCGTGGCATTTGGGCGGATACGCTTCCGTCTCAAACCACGAGTCTAAAAAGTATAGGTCAGTGCGACGCCAACCGGACATAAACTTCGCAAACCCTTGTCGCTGCCAATCAAACTTTCAATTTTGTAAAGACAACAAAAGAGGCAATTACTGTCAAACTGTATATGGCGATGACGCTTTATCAAAAGGAACAATACGCACGTTTGATATTTGAACCAAAACAGTGTTTATCTAGCGCCGGCGATCGCCACGGCCGCCGCCGCCGCGACTGCGCCGACGCTCACGGCGCGCTTTTGTTGCGCGAGACACCATGTGACACAACACAACGCGGCAGTCATCACTTTAAATGTCACATTAATTTGGTGTGAGAAAAGAAATATTTTATCTACGTCTATCGACCGTCATATGACGCGAAGATGGACACAAAAATGTGACACTGCAATGATTTAACATCCCCCTTTTCTACAAATTTAGAGATAAATAAGTCATAAACTGCTTCTTCGCACACATTCGATTATCTAATGATACCTACTTCAATATGTTTTATCCGAAACAAAACAATGCGCCAATGTATGTTTCAGTTTCGAGTCATATTATTTCGTGGAGTCATGTTTCAGTCGTGCCACCCCCGGCCGCCGCGCGCTCTGATGCGCTGGAGCTTCTGCAAACAGCGCCATCATTGCACAAGACGTGGACATACTTGCTGTCATTGAAAATTATCCGTAAGAGAATGAGCCGAGAATGCGCCCGCGCGGCGGGGAGCGGCCTGAGGGGCAGCAATCATGTAATTATATCATTCCCGCGCGGGGAGATCAAGCGCAGTTCGCAATAAGATTTATCATTGGTTTTTTCAAAGTCCGCGGAGACGATTTATCTTGAAGCGGATAGTTCGGTCGTGCGCGCCCCCTCCCGCGCTCGGGGGCGTGCTCCGAACATTAACTTAATTAAACTAATGAATGAGATTAACGAAGGGTCCCGCTCCGCGCGATGTCTATCTGATTTAGAGCTCGCCGCGCAGGACGCCGCATTCGTATCTGTCACCGATCCTCGACAAGATTATCGATCCGGCTTATCGGACATCGTTGACATTCGGTGACATCGATCATGCGCGACGAGTCAATCCACAGCTCGGCTTTGGTGCGGGCTGGGGAGGCTGCCATGAGGTCGTGGCAATGCTTGCCCGCGATGCGTGCGCCGGCGGCGTCGCGCGGGTTTGCGGCGGGCGCCTAATTGCCGCGCCCGCACGTGAGCGCCCGCGCCGCCGCCATGCAGCCTGCACTACAAACAGATCTGCATCTGCCTTATCAACGATACATTTACAATTAAATTGCTGTCTTATTCTTACAAGATATTTACGGCCTCGGCTTCCGCTGTATCAGATCGAAACGTACGACCGCAAGTCGCAACATGCTTAAGATTTTGTAACTCCTGTATAACTAGGGTGCCTGCTCGCATGTTTTCTCAAAGACTTCCTTCTCGCTTGTGGATACCACGAAACGTCAGTTCGAACATTACGTTATGCTAAGGAGATTAATTCCAATAAGTTAATTATCAAAGCTGGGGACAGCGTCGCTCGCGTGGCCGCGCTTCGTTAGCCCTCACGCACGCGGCGCGATGAAGCGACAAATAACGCGCCGCGGACGCGACACGTGTAATAAGCAGGATTTATGTTCTGATTACGGCGATGACTAATGCGTATTTATGTTTGGGCTAATGAGTGCCGACGCATTCCGAACAGAACCGCTGCACCGCTTAATCCGCCGTCGCTGATGCTTTCTAGGCACGAACGGTATCGACTTCAAATTACTGGTTAAATGACATCAGTAAACTTTCAAAACAGTTTATTAAAAAACGTCGCAATGTTAGTAATGGTCGCAATCGGTCCTTCCTCGAGAGCCAAGAAACCTGCCGACGTAATATCGCAATTAATTATTAATAACTTCATTTTTTGCTGCACTTTTCAATGATAATTTTCTAATGATACATATTTTACCTTTAATAAGCAGTGAGAGTTATGGTTATGAAAGCCGCGCGCTCCGACGGCAGGATTCCCGCGCGGCTCTCGCGTCGCAGGCGCAGCCCCGGAAGCTGGGGATACTCAGACACTTCCACGTTTCAAATCCCAGTGACAATATCGTATCGGACAGATCTCTCTGCAAAGCATTTCTGCTGCGGCAATCATTAACTAAAAAGACATCGTTGCCTGCGCAAATAACTTTGTCCTTGGACGCAGCGGCTTGGCACCACAGTGCACAGCTGCGCTCGCGCCTGTTGCCTTGCAGCATTGTCCGGGTGACATATCGTATCCATGCGTGATATTCTAATAACGATATATTGTGCGTAGCACTGTCGGATTACGTGCGCCCGCGCATGGTCTTCTTCGCTCGGTGACCACAGGCCACCAGTGGCCAGGTGGATAGGACACTAGAACTGACGATGACTTATAATAATAATAAATCCAGTACTAAGACACTAACTCGGCATTACAGTATACTCATACTTTGACTAAACTGATGCAAAATGACACTACCAGTATATAGCAAAATCGGTTTTCAACATTTTGACCAATATTATTTTCGGTTTAAATAATACTACTTAATTGATTATATTTATACGAAACTCTAATCTGTAATGTGTAATTTTGATGACAATACAATGCTAGGTAGGTACACTATGGTACATACACCATCAAGCTAATGGAATGATGGAGTCAGAAGCTAGACACTGGAACTCCAAGGTAAATCAATATAATCTGTATAGGCTTAGTGAGAATAGTCTTAGGAGGTATTTTGACTGAGCATAGTATCCAGGGTTTGATCATAGGGCAGAGTCAGGCAATGGAACTTCAAGACAGAACGACGTAAACTGGCCATGCTTGGGCTTGTTAGAATGGTCTTAGGGAGTACTTTGATCTAAAGTAGTTTATTGCCGTCTTATTCTGAGAGGAGGCCTGTGCCCGTGCCCAGTAGTGGCGGGATGTATACATATAGAGTGAAGAAGTTAGACCGTTACGGTTAGAGCATCTTTTTTAGTTTTTTAAACTACCTATAATTAATCTTGTACATTTCAATTAGGTACCTATAACGCAGATTCTTAGTTACATTATTGGTGTGCATGTACGAGTAGGTGTATGATCCAGTGAGTGTAAACCCTGGCGCGGGTCCCGGCCGCTGCACGCCGTGCGTGTGATTAATCGATGATGCGTGAAATGGCTGCCCCCCCCCGCGTCCCGCACCCGCGCCGCTCTATTATACTCCTCAGAAGCCTACACATAAACTTAATCGAATACAAACATAAATATTACAACTATACATGTGTCAATAGTCATTAGACACGAACGTGCTCGGCCGGCGGTCACAGCCATGTTCTATGTTGGCGGAAATTATCAAATAGTAATCGAAGACACGTTTATGAGTACCTCTGGTTTAGGGTTGCTTCAGAGAGCTGACGTTCCTCAAGCTGCAGTTGAGAGCGGCAGCGGGAGCGAGGGCGGGAGCGGAGACGGGAGCGGAGCCTACATTTAGCGGCTACTAATTGTTTCAAGTCTTTGCTACAACACACAATGGGCCGCTGAAGTTACCCGCGCTAACTGATGAGATGACAAACTACTTGTATTTTATTAGGATTAGAGTAAGTTAGTTTTAGTTTTTTTTATTTATTTCTGTTAATTATTGTATATATTATTTGTTTGTGTTTATAAATAAATTTTTCGGCAGTGTAATGTTTAATGATAATAATTGTGTCGAAGAAGTGGGTAATCTTTCGCTGCTGAAGCACCAAATACCTTAGCTGCGAGAGCGGTAGCGCGTAGTTCACAGGTAGGTGTCCTATTCGAGTAGCTGCACCCGTAGGCACCCGCCACCAGCTATCTGAGCTGCATGCCTCACGGTAATAGAAGTATTTATGCAATATGGGTTTCTCTGTCAGTTGTTCGGAGCTTTGTGCCTGAAGCCCGCCGGCCGCTGCGCCGGCCGCTACCGGCCGCCGCCGGCGCGCTGTACCGGCTGCCGGGCCGCTAATTAATGAGCCGGTTGGCCGTTTCTATGTTCCCATATTAATTCCGACCAATTATCATAAGCCGGCGCGCCGCACTAAATCTCCGCGCACAATATTTATATTACACGAGCGTCTTGGCCGGACCCCGCCGCCGCTCGCTTTATTAATGAATTATTTCTTTAAATATTTGTTAACTCTGGTGTTGAATAAACTATCGTGTAACCTGTCATGCTAATTATAATTTCTAATATTAAGAGCGTTATTTATTGACCGAGTCTTGAATTGTGATGACGTCGAATTAAGTCGCGAGCGCGGGCGGGTCACTGGCTCGGTCGTGTCCATTGACACGTCGCTAATTGACCCGCGCGTCCCTCCCCCCTCGGCGTGGGAACCACGCGTGTCACCCTACACCGCGGCAGTAATTGCTCATTTAGCCGATGAGTCGGCATGAGTCGCCGCCAGTCACGGCTCCGGCTGCGGAGCATGTACAGTACAAGTTATCTCGTGCTCATTTTACTAACCACTCGACAAAAGTATGTCGATTGACGTCGAATGTAGAGATATTCTCGCTGCAGGCTCGTATGTTAGAGCCGCGTCGTTCCCAGCCCGGCAGGAAACCATTAGGCGCTGATTGGTCCGGCCGGTGATACAGTAAACATGTCATTTTGCGAAACACACACGCGTCGCTTAGGTACACGGATTGCACACACACTGATACACCGCGCTCCGCCGGAGGCTTCTATAACTGATGACGGAAATGGAATTTGTAATTTAAATTATCTACATTGATTTGATTCAGCTTCATGTTTCACAGCTGGGAGCACGACGACGGCCGACTGAAGCGGCGGGACCGAGGAACTACATTATAACGATACCAGTAAGTCATCGTTAAGTGGGTCTTTGAAAATTTCCATCTCGATTGGATAACGGGACCGAAATCGACTCGCAAAACTTTTATTGGTAACGGTCGATCGGGTATCAGGTGGAATTTAATGAGATTGTATGCGCGTAAAGTGCGCGAGGCTGCGTCCGCGCTGCGCTCCCACGGGCGCGCTGACGTCACCGCGCAGCCAGCTCCTGCTCCTGTCTGATCTGAATGGCTCTGTCATGAAAACTGTTAAACCATGACAGATAGAGCATTATGCTTTAGCGGACAACAGCATTTAAATACTCTTCAAATATCGTCATCATCATCATCATCCCAGTCCATATACGTCCCACTTCTGGGCACAGGCCTCCTCTCAGAATGAGAGGGCTTGGGCAGCAGTTCCCACGCGGGCCTAGTGCGGATTGGGAACTTCACATACACCATTGAATTGCTCCGCAGGTTTGTGCAGGTTTCCTCACGATGTTTTCGTTCACCATAAAGCTCGTGGTAAATTTCAAATGTAATTGCGCACATGAATTTTGAAAAACTCAGAGGTGCGAGCCGGGGTTGGGACCCACGATCCTCTGCTTGAGAGGCCATAGGTCAAACCACTCGGCCACCACGGCTTCAAATATAGAAAAATGCCTTTTTTTCTTTTGAAATTGACTCGTAAGTAGTTATTGCCTCCTGACATCGCCTGATGTTCAAGATTGGCGTCAAAAAAACTAAGAACAAAAGAAGACTAATCTCACTTTATGTTATGACTGCTACAAAATGCTAGCCTATCAGTACAAGTAGGTACAGTCACCAGCACCAATATCTGTCACAACAAGCGTGCATAAATATCTGATACGACTCTATTTCTAGGGCCGGAAGGACGTGTCAGATATTTTTGCACGCTCCGCTGTGGCTGTGACTGGTGGCTGTACCTGAGTTGGGTAGCGCTGATTCTGACCACAGCTCCAGAATCGCCCTGTATTAAAAGGCTGCCGGTTTGCCTGCGAGCAACTATCGTGGTAAGTTGTGGTACATACACGGCGCTGGATGAATCGGCGGGACGCACTCCTGGCATGACGAGTTTCAGCGGAAGCGATGACTCCACCGCTCTATTGAATGGAGTTATTTAGTTCACAATAACTACGATGATGAATGATGACATAAGAAACAAAACTAGCGTCGCTATTTCAGATGGTTCCCTTCAATTGACTTGATCATATAAATTAGCATGTTTTAATTGTGTTTTAGTGGTTACCCACCATTTTATGTAGGTCAGATGTGTATTGAAGCGACGATGGTAGGATCGTCTCGCACAGTTGGTTCTTAAAAAAGTTACTAAGTTTTTAGGACCCTCTTGTCTGACTAACCCCCTATTTCATCATTCATTGATTAAATTTATGTGACAGATATTTGTGATGCCGTCTCTGTTTGTTTTGTCCGAATAGACGGAGACGACATCACATTTATCAAACAAAAATCAATGAATACCAATGAGTAATGAGTAGTAATGAGTGCGCTGGAAACTAAAGCCAGCATTTGCTGAGACCGGCACCCATTGTCAAGGTGTAGACCTATTTTGTACCTAATTATAATATGCATATTTTGTATCTACTTGTTTATAGTATGGCAATAAAGAGTTCATTATTATTATTATTAATGAGTGCATGGTGGTGGTTAGTGTACTACTGCCGTGGCAGTACAAAAACGCCTTAAGAGCACTTTTGTGGCCTGTTGACCCTGTTGTAGATGTAATGGTTTTTGGAGCTCATCCAGTATCCACTCGTACTCCCGACCCATCAGGGAGTCTCAACCCATAGTTTGAGATATAGTGGATTTGAGACCACATGTAAAATATTGAGAGGAGATGGTGAGTTTGTTATTTGTATGTCGAACCACTGTCATGAATCATGACTTACAACTGCTAAGCTGTGTTTGTAGCAAGGTACAATCTAATTATTTCAAATGAAACCTCAAATTTGAGCTGTAATTTCTTGACCTTATTTGTATTAACATTGGCGTACTTACCGAAAAGTCTAGTTGCTTTAGCGTTACAAGGCGACTTCGGTCATCGGGGCTAACTCGATCCGTTTTCCTATTATATGTTGGTTGTACTCGTACGGTCAAGGGCATACATACGAGTATACGTTACCAAGACGTCAAAAATATCTATACACCTTTATGCCACTAAACGTAAGATCAATGTCAGTATACATATTTTGATGCTACCTATGGCTGTTTAGATATTTATGCTTTTGACTGTACATAGGTTTGAGCTAGCCGTCCACAATATTATATTTTTTATTAGACTCTACATCTTTTGTATGTACCAGTAATAGGGTACCAAAGCTGTTGCGCTGTTTGTTTCTGTTTTTTCTAACGGAGCTCTACTCGTTATCACATGTTTCGTGCACAATGTTATCCTATTTTTTTGCCGGTGACTGTACAAGAATGGGTAGTAGGATCGTAGGTATCTACGGCCTGTGTTGTACGAAATAAACTTTAAAAATAATGGAATAGTATTTTAATTAAACAGAGCAGTTTCCCGGTACCGCCGCGCGCATTCCGGCAGCCGCATTTTAACATCGCTTTTGTACTTTTTACGGTCCGCCTCCGCCTCCGCCGCCTCCTAAAAACTCATTTAGAAGGCGCGAGACGCATCATGTTAGCGGTACATTGCCGTCGATGACCGATCACTGGTAAAGTTAGAACCACACGGCCCAACAATGTAACGTAACGATGTCTTGACCGTCTACTCTAAATGAAATCTAACGCACCGTGTAATTTCCTCTCATTTGAAATAGGTTAAAGCTCCCGCGGGTGTGCGCCCGCGCCGCTCTAATTATAATGATTATCAAATAAATTGTGAATGAGCTTCGACTATGTTTTCTTTTTACTTGAAACAAATGGCTGTTTTTTTTTTGACATAAAGGAGCAAAGTAACAAATGGATTGCTTGATATTAACACCGACATAGGATTGGAAATGCAATGCGTTGTTTTGTTGCCAGTTGTGTTTAAGATAGAATACCTACCTCGCAAGCCGTCCGTTTTACTGACTGTCTGAGTCTTTACGCTGGAACAGAACAGCACAATCACCGCTGCTGGGCGGCAGGATTAGTGAATAAAATGTAGTCAGATACGAGGTCTTACACCCGCAACTCATGCAGTACGGTCACCATCATATCATAAACAACGAGGTTGTTTTAGTGACAAAAATGATAAATCATAATGAGATTTACGATTGATAATATAACCGTGTTCTGTTATTTGGAGCACCTAGACTAGACAACTCCAATTTTTAGGATACCGATTGCTGTGATAGTTTTCTTTAACCCTTTACCAGGCCCCTTAGAACTAGCGTGTCTTCATACGTACTTTATATACTGTTACAACCGTATTTAACGCCTTGTAAAAAATATATTTACGAAAGTCGGAGATGTTCCTTTAAACCAGAAATAAAAATGTGGGTTACGGTTATCCCATCGCCTGTCTAAGTAATGAACTGTCATACTCGATTTTGTCTTATTATATTCTTGATCAGGCGAAGGGATATATTCCTCCCACATCTTATTCTTCAGGGAAAGTCTTTAAAAGGAGATTTTACAGCTAGGTACATGAATTCGCTATAGGTTGAACACAAAAACAGTTTTATTACTTACGCGAGTTTTTATGACACGACAAGACAATTTACCGGGCCATGGGAAGAATAGCTCCCGCACAGTTAAACTCTAATAAGGCCATGGGATAATGTCAACCCACATCCTAATTTTGGTCATACACAAAAATGCATGAATATTTAGCAATGTTTAAGATTACATTACCTTTCAACACTCAAAATCTATAAAATATCAAAAAATTGTTCGATCTATGTATTTCTGTTTCATAGAAATTAAGGAAAGTGTTCGAATTTCTCCGTAGTTTACTGAAATTAGAGTTCAAGTGAATCTAAACGGCTGCCAAAGATATTATATTACGCGATTTAGAACCGTGTTGTGAATGAAGATAATAAAATACTATTTTCGAGTTTCAGGGATCGACAAAATATTTTGTAGGAGGTTTGGAGTTAAAACCTGACTACGGTAACCGATATAAGATGTGGGAGGAATATTTCCTTTCGCCTGGTAAAGGGTTAACCAATAGACATAATCAAGTTCCCAATTCGCACTGAGCCCGCATGGGAACTATGGCCCAAGCCCTCTTGTTCCGAGAGGAGGCCTGTGCCCAGCAGTGGGACGTATATAGGCTGGGATGATGAATAGACATAATCAATGTTGAAAACGTTGAATAAATTCCTAACTTCCCGCTAGATGTCGCTGTACTTGATTCAAACTAACTATCGTTTGTTTTACTAAGCAACTTCATGCATGTAACGAATTATTATAAAGTTTACTTTATTACTCGCTAGATGGCGCTGTACTAGGCGACCAACTAGCTAATGTTTGTTTCTATAATGTTATCTTATACTTTGAATTTTTTTGAATTAAATTGAGTTTTGGCAGAGCAACAGTGTTTGATTAATACAAAGTGGTCCTTCGACGGATAGTAATTAGTGAATAAATAAACAATCAGTAGTGAAGTGTATAAGTGAGTGTTTACGTTTACAGACTAGTGTAAGTGGTTGGACAGAAAAACTGTAAGTACCCTCAAACTTTATCAAAGTGAAGTGTCAGTGAACTTTAAATATTGGAGAACTATTAGCTGTCAGTGTCAAAGACTTGTAAAATTTCAAAAATATTGTCTATAGACTTAGTAAATTCAGTGAGAAAAATTAAAAACACTTAGAATAACCGGAATTGTTAAGACTTGTAAAATTTTAAGATTTCTTTCTATGGACTTAGCAAATTCAGTGAAATTTAAAAGACTTGTAAAATTTTAAGATTTCTTTCTATGGACTTAGCAAATTCAGTGAAATTTAAAAGACTTGTAAAATTTTATGATTTCTTCCTATGGACTTAGCAGATTCAATGAAAGTTAAACACTTGTAAAAAATTAAGTTTTTCTATGGACTTAGAAAATTTGGTTTAGTGATAACTTGTAACCATTTTAAGTTATTTTATGGACTTGCAAACAAATTTGGTGGAATTAAATTGTAAAAATTTTGAACATCGGTTATACAGACTTGTGGGATTTATTGACAATTGGAAGAATATTCGGGATTTAGTCATTTAACAAAATAAAATCAAGATGTCGGAACAATTAATGGGTTATATAGCCGAACAAGAGCAAGCAATAGGGATCATTCAAAAAGTACAAATTAACTTTAGAAAAACTCCGAAAGCAAGATTAACCAGGGGTTATGTTAAAACAAGACGAGACACAATAGAGGAATACTGGAGTCATTTTGTAGCTATAAACCGAAGCATGATTAAAATTGCTAAAAAGGAGGACATCGAAAACCTAAAGTATTTTACTGAAGACCAATATTCGACATATGAAGAACTTTATATTAACCTGAAAGCAGAAATGACTGATTTATTGGAAGGAACTACGCAGAGCCCGATAACCGCAATTGGAAGTAGGACGACAGCTCAGTGTGAAGATATAAAACTGCCGAAAATACATATACCGCAATATAGTGGGAATTACCAAGACTGGGCATCTTTTAACGATTTGTTCGTATCGCTCATTCATAACAAGCCACAATTAGGGAATGTGCAGAAAATGCATTACTTGAAGAGCTGTTTAACGGGTGAACCGGAGCAATTGTTGAAGCATTTGCCAATAACAGACAGTAACTACGAATTAGCGTGGAGTACTTTACAAGGGAGGTACAACAACAAAAGGATAATTGTGAACTCAATATTGAGCAGATTAATAAACCAGAAGAAGATAAATAATGGGACTGCTAAATCAATTCGAGACATTCTGGACACAACAAGAGAATGCTTGAATAAGCTAAAGGTTCAAAATGTGGATACTACTTCGTGGGATACAATTATAATTTATTTTACGGTTTCGAAGCTTGACATAGAAACACACAAGGAATGGGAAGAAGAAGTCAGCACTCTAAAAATAAGTGACTTACCAACAATGTCAATGCTA
Organism: Choristoneura fumiferana; assembly: GCF_025370935.1. Classification (NCBI taxonomy): domain Eukaryota; kingdom Metazoa; phylum Arthropoda; class Insecta; order Lepidoptera; family Tortricidae; genus Choristoneura; species Choristoneura fumiferana. The sequence goes on along the minus strand of NC_133482.1, from coordinate 93,924 downwards.
GAGAAGTTTCTTGAGAAACGATTCCGGGTATTGGAAATGATGCAACCGCTAGCAAATACAAGCACCAATGCTAACAAAAATGCACAAAATGAACCTCGTCAAGCAGTAAAATCTCGATCCTTCTTAGTAACCGGAAATATACAATGTGGATTGTGCAAGCAGAATCATCCCTTATTCCAATGTAAAGAATTCCAGCAGTTAACATTAGAACAAAAAACTGAGTTCGTTCAAAATCAGAGACTATGCTTTAACTGTCTAATCCCGGGGCATCCTGTAAAATTTTGCAAAAACAAGTCATCATGTCACACCTGTGGAAAACGACATCATTCACTGTTGCACAGAAGTCATTCATCCAGCCATTCTCCAGAGAGGAAAGCTATCCGAGAGCCGATACAGGAAACTAGAGAAAAAGAAATCATCAACCATTTAACAACGGGAAATGTAACAGCCCTGTTGTCAACTGCACAAATAAACGTCACAAACGAGCAAGGGGAAGAATTCGTATTAAGGGCTTTATTAGACCCTTGTTCACAAGAATCATTCATTTCTGAATCGGCAGCTCATACTATGGGATTAAAAAGAGTTCACGTGAACGGACACGTATCTGGCCTTGGTCAAATGAGAGCACCAATTAGATTTGCCGCGGATATTGTGATCTCGTCACGATTGAAACCGGAAATGAAGATGAAAGTCACAACTTACATAGTAAAGAGAGTCACGAGTATCATGCCCTCTGAAACACTCCGTATGGAAAATTGGGAACACTTAAAAGAATTACAACTGGCTGATCCAACTTACAATCAACCTGGTCATATTGATATCCTGTTGGGAGTAGAAGTCTATAATGAAGTAATACAACCAGGGCTAGTAAAGGGAGATTCAGGGTCGCCTATAGCCTTAAAAACTCACCTTGGATGGATATTGTCAGGAAAAGTTAGAGTCAGTGAAGGAGCTAAGAGACTACAACCACACGTTAGCTTGCATCTAAACGTCGAGCTGAATACAATGCTACGAAAATTCTGGGAGTTAGAGACAGGAGAGATCGAGACAGATAAACTGACAGCAGAGGAGAAACGAGCCGAAGAACTGTACGAGAAAACAACCACAAGAGATAGAGACGGACGTTACATAGTGGGCCTCACACTAAGGAACGATCCACCCGTATTACCACAAAACAGCAGAGAAATAGCCCTTGGAAGGTGGAAATCAACAGAAAACAGATTAATGAGAAGACCCGAGCTGATGAAAGAGTATAACCGAGTTCTAGAAGAGTATGTAACATTAAACCACATGGAGAAAATCGAGACACAAGACGACAATGAGACGAAAAACGTACAGAGCGTGTATCTTACACATCACGCTGTTATCAAAGAGGAAAGAGAGACCTCTAAGTTAAGAGTCGTCTTTAACGCATCTTGTAAGGGGACTAATGGAGTATCGCTAAACGATGAACTGTTGATAGGCCCTCCAATTCTGGAAGAACTACGAACTGTAATTTTGAGGTGGAGAATTCATAAAATAGCGTTTATCGCGGACGTAGAGAAAATGTATCGCCAAATCAAAGTAAAGAAAGAGCACACCGACTATCAAAGGATAATGTGGCGATCTGATCCTAATAAACCTATTGAAGAGTACAGACTTCTGACAGTAACTTTTGGAACGTCATGTGCACCATATCTGGCAATAAAGACGTTGAGACAAACAGCAATAGATGAGGGATCTTCCTATCCAAAGGCCAAACAAGTTATATTAAGAGATTTTTACATGGACGATCTACTCACAGGAACCCATACCGACACCGAAGCCATAGAAATGAGAGAACATATAACGAAAATTCTATCAGCAGGTGGATTCAAACTTCAAAAATGGTGCTCAAACAGCGAAAAATTCATGAAAGAAATCAGCAAAAACCAAAAAGTAAATGAAACACATACAATTGATATACTTAATAAAGAGAAAGTGAAAACCTTGGGAGTAACTTGGTCTATCAAGGATGATCACCTATCATTACCAAAGCAAAATATGATTGCTGAGGAACGACCTATGAATATGACCAAAAGACATGTATTGTCGGAGATAGCATCTTTGTTCGATCCTATGGGATGGATAGCGCCAAGCATAGTGTTAGCCAAAATCTTCATGCAAAAGCTCTGGAGTAGTGGAGTTGACTGGGACCAGAGTATACCAGAAGAGCTACAACAAGAATGGTTACAATATAAACGTGAACTTCCAGCTTTACAAGATATAAGCCTCAACCGTTGGATTAATACCAAACAAAATGAATCCCATTTAGAACTACATGGATTCGCTGACGCATCGGCATCAGCTTATGCCGCAGTGATTTACTCTAGAGTAATTCAAAAAGATGGCGAAGTGAACGTTTCCTTGCTAACAGCCAAAACAAAAGTAGCCCCATTAAAACCTGTTTCCCTACCCCGTCTAGAATTATGTGCTGCAACTCTGTTAAGTAAACACCTGAAACAAGTAGCTGAAATACTACAAGTAGAACCTAAAAACATATTTGCTTGGTCAGATAGCCAAGTCACACTGGCGTGGATACACGGCGATCCAATGAGGTGGAAACCCTTCGTTAAGAATCGAGTCTTAGACATAATAGAGAAGTTTGACTCCGGTCATTGGTTTTACGTCAACACCAAGAGCAACCCAGCGGATCCCGCCTCACGAGGAATAATGCCTGAAAAGTTAAAGGACCTTGAGATCTGGTGGCAGGGCCCGGACCTTCTGAAAGAAAAGAAAGTTAAATTAGAAAAGGGAAAGCCATTAGATACATCATTAGAGAAAAGAAAGGAAATAATAACAGCTGTAATAACACAAGAACATGAAAATAAAGAAAACCTTACCTTAATGCAAAAATTCTCATCCCTGGATAAACTGGTGCGTGTTGTAGCGTATTGTCGAAGGTGGCTAAGTATTCTAAATAAAGAAAACAGAAAACACTTACCAACATATCTTACTTATGAAGAACGAAGCGCTGCCCTCACAACATGTATTAAAATCGCCCAAGAATTGGAGTTCCCCGAAGAAGCTGAAGACTTACGCAATGGACGACAATTGAAGACAAGAAGTAGATTACTACCTCTATCCGCCTTTCTCGACGAAAAAGGCGTGATAAGAGTAGGCGGTCGGTTGAAACATGCCGACATGGAGTTTGTGCGTAAACACCCAATTATTATTTCTCGAGATAACGTCCTATTGACACTTTTACTACAAGATGCACATATAAAGACTTTACATGGACCACCGCAATTGATGATTACATATTTACGAGGCAAATATTGGTTGATAAACGCAGGCAATAGCGTAAAACGTTTCGTCAGATCCTGTGTAATTTGTATCAGACAAAATGCTAAGAACAGCGAACAAAAAATGGGAGATTTGCCTACTAGTCGAGTTCGACCTGCTAGACCCTTCTCTATAAGTGGTGTAGACTTTGCTGGACCCATCAATGTCAGAATGAGCAAAGGACGAGGAGCAAAGTCAAACAAAGCTTACATTTGTCTTTTCGTATGTATGTGCACCAAAGCACTACACTTAGAACTGGTTAGTGATATGACTACCCAAACGTTTATGGCCGCTTTCAAGAGGTTTGTTTCCAGACGCGGTCATGTGTCAGAAATGTGGAGTGACCATGGTACTACATTTGTAAGCGCAAGCAAAGAATTGCTAGAGATGTGGAAACAAGGAAAGTCTAGTATTCCAGATGAATTCGCTTCTCAACTCGATAAAGAAGGAACTAAATGGAAATTCATACCTCCAGGGGCACCAAATTTTGGAGGATTGTGGGAAGCTGGAGTTAAATCCACAAAATATCACCTGAAGAGAATCATCGGAGAGACCACACTAACATTTGAAGAGCTGACTACCGTCTTAATTCAGATAGAAGCCTGCCTGAATTCTCGACCATTATGTCCAATGAGTGATCACAAAGAAGATTTAGAACCCTTGACCCCCGGTCACCTATTGGTAGGAGAACCATTATTGACTCTACCAGCCACCGACTTAACAGATGTAAAATTATCTCCTTTGGATCGATGGCAACTAACTACAAGAATGGTTCAAGACTTCTGGAAGCGATGGCAATCTGAGTATCTCAGTCGACTACAAGAACGAGGTAAATGGCAAAAGTCGAAGAAAGAACTGGAAGTTGGAGATCTGGTTATATTAAAGGATCAGAGATTTCCCCCAGGGCAGTGGCCCATGGGTCGCATATCACAAAAATATCCTGGACAAGATTACCTTACTCGCACCTACGACGTACGCACTGCATCGGGAATCTTCAGACGATCAATCACAAAATTGTGTCCTTTACTATCCGAAAAAGAGTTGAATCATACCTTACCTAACACCTAAGAAAACTAAAGATACAGAAACTAAAGAGACAGAAAACCAAAGAGACATTAAGCGATACAAGACTTGATAAACTTTCATCCGTGTAAAATTAATGAATGCAAGAGAAACTTTATTAGTGTAGTGCATGCTATTGGTTTGATAAAAATGACCTTCTGTCATTTTAGGCGGGAGAATGTTGAAAACGTTGAATAAATTCCTAACTTCCCGCTAGATGTCGCTGTACTTGATTCAAACTAACTATCGTTTGTTTTACTAAGCAACTTCATGCATGTAACGAATTATTATAAAGTTTACTTTATTACTCGCTAGATGGCGCTGTACTAGGCGACCAACTAGCTAATGTTTGTTTCTATAATGTTATCTTATACTTTGAATTTTTTTGAATTAAATTGAGTTTTGGCAGAGCAACAGTGTTTGATTAATACAATCAATAATCTTCATACTTGATACTGATTGTAGATCTGACTTATGTATCATCCTCATACAAGTAGTTTATTTATTTATTTATTTATTTTAGGAAAACAAACAGCTAGAAATAATACAAAGTATAAAACACATAAAAATATTACAGTAGCTACAACAGTTTCCACTATTAACAAAAAACATAACATGCTGCTCAGGCAAGACAAAAAAAAACTAAATTTACAAGCACAACATCATCTTATTGTATTGAGGCACATGAACAAAGATATTAAAGATTAAATACACTTGTACTAATTCAAAAGAATTAATACAGAGACTTATCGACAGCGGTTACTACTTTGTATATTTTATCGAATCCAAAGGGTACCGATTGGTAACATGTTGACAGCCGAATCACGAACATTGGTAAAGCAGACAGGCGACGCAGAGTGCCCATTGAGTGTCGACCAGCTCTGTTGTTTATGAGAAACCATTAGGTGGAGCATTAAAGCTGAGCCGCGACACGTCGCAGCTCGCAGCTCGCAGCTCGCAGCCCAACGCTGGCCTCCGTCACGTTAGCGCTGCGTCAACCGCGCGTGACACCGGCATTATACAGCCGAATAAACTGATTCATGTACAGTCACCTGCATTAATATCTGCCGCAGCGGAGCGTGCAAAAATATCTGACACGTCCTTCCGGCCCTGGAAATAGAGTCGTATCAGATATTTATGCACGCTTTGTTGTGTCAGATACTGGTGCTGGTGACTGTACCAGGGTGGAATCTTTTAATAATTTATTTCGCTGCGATTTCGTAGACAAAAATATGGGATGTCAATATACATATTACTAACACTTAGAATCAATCGCACAATTTTTAGGTCAAATATAACAGACATAAAGATGTCTTTATCAGCAATTTTTGTACATTATAACCCAGTAAAAATCCACTGACGTACAAGATTTATGTTTGACCTGATAATATATTTTCAGTAAATATATTATAGTTTTGTTATTTTGATTTAGTATAACTCCTTCATAGATATACACATATTTATACACGATACTTTGTTTTTCCTTGGTGATTAGATATTTTAGTATGTAAATGTTAGCTCGTTTGGCCTGAGATATTCCCGGACCGATATGACCTTCAAGCTTTCATTCTAGAAAAGAGCGTACTCCTACCTTAAAGGCCGGCAACGCACTTGTGACTCTTCTGGTGTTGCAGGTGTCCATGGGCGACGGTAATCGCTTACCATCAGGCGATCCGTCTGCTCGTTGGCCCCCTAAATTCATCCAATAAATTTTATTATTTATTAGTAGCACGAAGGTACTCGTACCATCAGCCAAATAATGTGGTCTATCAATTTTTACAAATTCCTATCAAATGAATATGTCGCTAAAGTTGAACTTTCAAGTTGACAGACACGTCTATTGGCATTATAAACTTTTATTACACCACATATGTGGCTGATGGTACATTATTCAGTTTGTTTGGCTGCTTGTTTGCTATTAGTTGTAGCTCGTTGATGTCTTTTCTGTGGCACGTCAAGTTCCAAAACATCGCTTTTGTTAAATCTCAACTAAACCTATTATTCTATTTAATTATATTTTATTTGTTTTCACCAGACGCTAGCTTTTAGCATTAGCATTAGCTTCGCTCGCGTTAACCATTCCATCTGGCCGTTGAATTGAAATTCAGGGATTTACATACATCAATTTCAAACATTGCATCGTGGTCGTGATGCATGTTGCATGAAGAACACCCGTGCAACATTCCATTTTAACTGGGCTTATTGTTAGAGATTTTACAAGTAGATAGATACATCTTGAAAGTAGGTATTTTATTTTCGAGATTTAGCTTCATGTCAATTCAAACTGTGGGTTAACCTTTGAAATTAATCTCGCGTGACAACTACGGCTCAAGCTCACAGGACAGGACAGCACACACACACAGACATCTGACAGGAGGCATGTGCGCTGCAGTGGGATGTAAACGTGAAAGATTAACAAGCAAGCACACACACTAACAAACTTTTCCGTTTGTAATAATGCCAAATTGTAAGATCGGGTTCTGACTTTAAGCAGATTTTTTGTTTGCGAACTGTTGCAGTTCCCACTCTCAATTTTCTCCAAGACCAAAGTCTTTTTCTGTATGTATTTTCTTATGCTTGACACAGTAGGTTAAATAGATTAGGTTTGTTTTATGAGACTTCCGAAAAAAACATAGTTTCATAGAAAATCGTGAATCGGGAAAAGGCAGAGAACCTTAGCCCATTTCCTGGCATCAAGGTTGAGAGAAAAACCGAACATGTGTTAGCTACTGCATTAGTCACAGTCACACCGCCTTTCATCTTCGAGGTCGGGCTCGCTCCCACATCGTTTGTAAGTTCGCAGATATAGGTAGCCGTGTGAAATATTCGTTCAAAATAGAGAACTAAAATTCCAGGGCCCCCGTGTGGGTTCACACGACCCCCTTCCCGCGCCGGGGGGACAAAACGACGAACGCGGGTCGAAATAGGTGTCGAAGCTCCAGTTACAGTGTTAAGGAGCGAATGCGTTGTTGCGCGCCGCGTGACCGTGACGCTGACGCGGCGGTGACGCGGCGGCGACTGTCGCGTTACTGTGAAGGCACATCGAGAAGTATTAACTACGAGATTACTAAAATAATTAGCTGTTGTATGATCGTGTTCTACTTCTAATACAGACGTGATCATAAATACAAAGGAGTATTTTGTTGTTGGGGACACAAATGTGTAGGTATACGTATAGTTTACGTCTTGCTGATGTACATTAATTCATATATTTTTTATGTACTCCACTTAATAATGTTTTATTTAGCGGCTACTCGTGTATCTATTACTTGTGTTTCTGTTGTATTCTTGGTGGCCCTGAAAACCAGCGACATGACTAAAGAAATTCAGACATCTGCATTTGCTGAGTGACATCCATTTTAGTGCTTTGTTAATTAGTACTGTTATATTTAGGTTAAGATTTCATGTACAAACTTTTTTAACACTAACATAAACAAAAATAAATCAATAATTCTATTATATTATATCTAATCTCAAGTTAAAAGATAACCACAAACTAGTCAGTTACTCCGCGCTGTGTAGTGCGGTTTGTATTGTTTTTTTGCTTCTACAAAAGTCTGTGCTACCTCACCTTTATTCAATAATGCTGTACCGCAATCAATAGTAATCATATACAACACACGAGGTCAATAAATGTCATCATTCTTTCAGCTGACACGCACTGTGCGCCCACCGGCGCTACCAGCCGTGATTAATAACTCCAATCATGGTCCTGCGCAATCAATGCCCGATGATTGCCCATCAACTGGAGTGCGCCGGCGCGGAGCGGGCCCGGCCGGGCCGCGGGCCGCGGGCCGCGCGCCGGCCCCGCTGCACCGCGCCAGGCCTTACAAACGATAGCCTTTTTTGATCGCTGTTATAATGATATTCCGCACCACCTGAGTACATCGAAAGCGTGTCGAGCTCAAAGTAATATCTACGCCATTTTACTTTAGACCTTCCAGTAAATAAATTTATTTTACTAAAGTATTGCTTCAGAGTTGATACGCTTTCGAGTTGTGTGCGCGTTTACCTTTTAACCGCCAATATGTTTTCATTCGTACGTGCCCGCATCGCCATCGCCTCCTACACCGAAACTATACGACATTTTGTCTTAATTATAAGACTGCGGCATAATGAGGTGGATAATTTTTGTCTTATAATTCAGACAATGGCGGTTAAAGGGTTAATATTTACCTTAGTATTTTTCTAAATAATCAATTATCATTGTCATATCTAATAATCCTTTCCCATCTTGTGCTCAAATAAAAAAACACGTTTCTTGTATTATAGGTACATACATACTCGTACTTACGAGTACTCCTTCTCATTACTTTATTTTGTTTTTATTAATTACTGTTACAGCTACAGTCTACATAATATTACACTTTTTGTCAAAAACTCAAGTGTCAATCTGCTACGATCATACAGCTAGCTACTAGGTCAGACAGAGGTATAATAAGAGACCTAGTAATGGGTGCGATGTTTGGGTACGAATATACTCTAAAAAGTAAGTATGCAATACAATAACTTCTCTCGACACGTGGTAGCGTGTCATGCCAAGTTCAAGCTAACAGAACTAGCGAGCAGCACCGTATGTAATTTTACCCGAACCATTTTGGAGCCACTTTCGACCCCCTCATAACTCAAAAACTACTTCACATAAACATGTCAAATGTCAAATTTGGCTCATTTTATTTACTCTATACTTTGCATGGAACAATTATTGAATAAATACTTACGACAAGGAAAAATTGAGGTGCAAGCGTGACCTTTACTTAATTAGCTGTACTCGTAGTACAGTAGCTGCGGCCGCGCCGCACACGCAACGCACACGCGGCGCACACGACACGCAGCTCCGCACGACTTCTGTGAACTATTTTTGCGTCATTAAAATACCAGAGCCCGCGTTTAGTCAAACGATGAAGTGATTCGTTAGCGTTAATGAGGGTCCGACCCGGCTTTATTTGCACTTATTCGGTTCACACGCTGCTTTGTATTCATTAATCTAATGACCAAATCAATACAACAAACACCGAAGCGAATACGTCATGCCGTCTCCTAATATAGAAATGATGTGACAGGGACAATACGAGTGATTGCGGAATCATACAAAAGTGAAGAGACATAAAGTCCACGATTTTTTTTAAATCGTCTCTACTTGAGAGATTGGTTTTCAATAGGAGATTTAATTCGATCAACTTTACGTTTTTTATTACAAGTGTAACCTATTGGCGTGGCGTGGCCTACCAGGAGCCGTGTTGGTTAAATAAATTCAACAGATGTGGAAGGTGGATGATTAAAACACCTTTTGTCTTGGCTAATCAGTGTAAGAGGAAAAAATCTTCCAATCATCAATCATTTAATTTCCCTTAGAGCAGCTTTCTTTGTGAACGAGCAGTCTGATGATCGTCATGTGATAATAGCATTTAAATAGGTAGAAATTTCCATATTTTTTCACCTAACATAGCTCGAAACGTGTTGATTGATACTGCGCCATGCCACTACTGATACGTATGTAACTCTACTGACAAGGTAATAAGAAGACGTTTAGAATAATTTGAACATCGCAAACGTTCATCCACTTCTGCCGCTGACTAAACCCGCTGCATCAAATACAATAAATTCCCGATGGAGAATATGTATCAATGTCTAGTTTTTCAAACATCTCATCTGTTTATACCTACTGCCATTAAAACATCCTACAAAAAGTAGAGTCGCCCGCATCCGCGTCGCCCAATACTGCGTCGGCGCAGGACCTCGTGAGAAACTTCACTAATTAAGCGAAACGGCAAAAATGCGGGGACCCTCGCCGCTTTCATTAACATATTCGCCGGCAATCTGCGCGATCGGGGTTCGGGGCGGCCGCCGAATACAACCCGACCTCATTCATTAAAATGCCTAAGACAAAGACTTAGCTTGGACAAGATGCCGGCGTAACTGGCTCACCTTCACGTCATACGGAGATTGCACTCTTGGGATACGAAATATAATCCATTAGTTTTTTCGGTGGTTCATTAAACTCATTAAATTGTGTGACAAAATGCTGAGAGAATTGTTCGATCACTCCATTTAAAATAAACCTTACTACCCTTACTACTAATATGGTGAAGCGAAGTGAGTTTGTTATTTTTTTCGCTTTCACGCCCTAAATAATAACTGATTTTCATGATTTTTTGCTTTTGTTAAGACTAAGATGAATTGAATAGGTATCTCTTAATAAAAAAGTAATAATTGTTCTCTCTAGGGTGACCTATAAAATAATAATTGTTCTCTATAGGGTGACCTATAAAATAATTGTTCGCCGATGGGGTCGCGGGCAACAGCTAGTTGTCTATAATCGTTAAACGTCTTGGCCTAGTGTGGTGTGACACAAGTGATCCTGTTAACTTTTTGCAGCGCGCCCGTGCCCGGCCGTGGCCTGCTGCCTCGCGATTACCATAAAAGTCCACCCATGATTTGTATCTATTAATTAAACGAGTTATGTATAAAAAGCGAGGTATGTTAATATGCATGCGCCGGCACCTGCGCCCGCGCCGCGCCGCGCGATGCACTTTTTTCCCATCTATTTATACGCTCGATTTGCGTTGTGTAGTGCTACGTTTTTTTTCTTCATGACATAACAGTCGGGCTGCTTGTGAAGTGTGACAGTTTTTATTGATTTACAGTTGTTATCGATTACTTAATACGGTGGGAGCTGCACCGCTAATGGACCGCATTGATCGGCGATAGCGCGTGGTTCCGCGCCAATAAATCCTTCGCGCTTCGCACCTCGTATTGTCCGATCTCCATATACGCGCTGACGCGATGCTATCGGCGATTCGGTTATTTATTGTGATCCGCGCGGCAGCTAACTGTGCGACGCGCGGCGAGCACGCGGCGAACACGCGGCGAGCGCGCTGGACGCTCGCTAGAAAACAAGCAAGGACACTCTAAAGCACATTCAAAGGTATTTTTTTAAATACCACTCGATAATGATGCATAATTAGACGACCGGATGGCCGAGGTCCCGGGTTCGATTCCCTGCCGGGGCAGATATTTGCATGAATAATATGAATGTTTGTTCTCGGGTCTTGGATGTTTAATATGTATTTAAGTATGTGTATCCGTTGCCTAGTATCCATAGCTACAAGCTTTGCTTAGTTTAGGACTAGGTCAATTGGTGTAAAGTGTCCCATGATATTTAAATTTAAAAAAATAAATAATTGTACCAAACTATTGACAAGAATGGATAAGAAGGTATCATAATATACAAGAATTGTTCGTTTAAAGGTATTTAAGTACTTAAAGCTGTTTTCTGTATCGCTTATCTACTATTTGTGGTGTAATAAAGAGTCCTGTAGGTATACTCAAGTATTACAATAGTAGTTCTTATTACAATGCCATTAATGTTTAATTTTGACAAAATCACGCGTCTTCGTGGATGACACTAGGTATATATTTATACTCAAAATTTCTTAGCGAAGAATTTACTTTTACTTGAATTATTATTATAAAGTGCACCTTATGCATTCTGAATGATGTACATGTACACTACCGAAATAATCTTTACTATTCGATTATTTTAACACTGATAATACAAAATGTTTTGAACATAAAATCTCCCGCATCCATTTTCCTACTGCTTTGTCAATCAACGAAGCTACCCTCGTAAGTACCAAATTATTAAGATTCCGCCGAGCCAATATAGCCCATTGAACGTAAGAGCGGCCGCAGCCCGCAATGCCCCATTGTGCGGGGCGGTTTACGACGCGACGCCGCGGTGTTGCGGCGGGATCGGCTTCTCGGAATGTGACTTCTATCCGCGCGGCGCGGCGCGTCGCCCGCAATTAAACGGGAACACGCGGGGACACGACGCCGGCCGGCCCCAGCGGCGGCTCCCGGCGGCGGGGCCAGCAGGAATTCGTCTATTCACGTCTTATTAGCGGCCACAATGGGCCCTCGCCGTGCGCGTCCGACCCCCCCCCCCCCCGCGGCCCTCCGCCGCGCGCTAATAAATTCGATTACACGCGGATCGCCCGCGAGGTGAGGCGATGCTGGCATAAGGTCGGACACAAACGGGAGACTGATTTGTGTAGGTACACATACTTGTCCTTCTTCAGATGAGGAGGTCATACATATGAGAAAAAAATGATTTCCTCTTGTCCAATTGAGTTCCAGCAGTGCTGATGCTGGAGCTCATAGGTGGCAATATAGAGCGCTGCTGCCCGCTCTCGCATTGTGGTCCCTTACTCCGTAGGTCGTAGTTGGCATTATAGAGCACTGCTGCCCACTCTCGTATTCTGGTCCCTTAGTCCTATTCTAAAAATGGGTACAGCACAGACCGAATTCTAATTCGGCTACCAATGACAATTATTATGATTGAGATTTGAGGAAAATATTAAAATTATTTAGCTGCCCATGAGATAGTAAATAATGGAGTGAAGGCGAGCACTTGCGCGGCGGGCCTGCGCGGGCGCAGCCAGTCACGCCGCGCTATTACCGATCTAATTTATAGAATTAGTCTGCATGACACTCGCATTAAGGTTTTTGTGCGCGGCGTAAACGAGCGCCCCGCGCCTGCGAACCGCTGACGCACGCTCCGACACTGACGTTTTTTATGCCCTCGTAATAATAGTGAACAACGATTTCGGGAACAGAAACCAAATCGAATAGGATTTGATGAAACGGGTGTAATTTGATTTAAACTCGCTCACGACTGGGTTAACTACAAATACCTATTTAGGCGGGCCTGGCCGGCGCTCGCTCGGCCGTGCATTGTCATGTTTAACGGCGGTCGAGCGGCTGGATTTAAGTTGAGGAACACTTTAATTTTAAAGAAACAGGAACAGATGACTGAACAGGCAGTGCCGATGATGAATATAAGCCCTCTTTCCAAATAATTGATGTATCTGGGTGTGCCGCGCGTGCAGTCGCGTTGCCGATCGCAGCACGGCGCAAGAGAGCGCTCGCTGGCGCATACCTCGGTCGGGATCGCAAATTAAATCTGCGCAGAGCCCGGCCGGGGGCGCAGGCGCAGGGCTCTCTAATTGCCGCGGGGCGGGCGGCCGCCGGGGTCGACGCCCTCGCACCTGCCTCGCCCGCGCCCCGCTCCTGACATAACACCGGACTGGTTCTGACATAACCCGCTCCCGCGGCCGACTGGATGCCGGCCCGAGCCGCCGCGCCACCGTCCCGCTCGCGCGCGCCGGGAGCAAGCGGGACGCGGCGAGGGACGTGACTCGAGCTCCGGCCGGCCCGGCGCGAGTAGCCCGGCAGGTACACTACAGGTATCGGCGAGTGTTTTTGTCTCGGATCGATTCCCAGCCTCCCGCGCCCGCGCCGCATCTGCTGCGCTGCGCCGCGCCAGCTCCTTTTGATTGACTTGACTATTATGTCATCCAAGGGAGCATTAGCCACGAGGCGGGCCGGCTGACAAACAGAACTTCTGTCAATAATTATGCAAGCTCGCCGACTTATGATCGCTGCTGGCACGTGTCTTAGATATATCGCACTTTTGGGCAGCAAAAGACACTTCTCGAAATAGAAAATTCACTTTTTAAGACACTTAAAGTTAATTATTTTGCAGAAGCAAGGGCTAGGCTAGGCTAGGCGCTTACTTCATTGCGAGCGTGATTTTAAAATTTAGGGTAGTGTCGGGTGGCTGCGTGTTTGAGGTGGTTTAGGAGCTGCTTAAATTAAATTACATTATATTATTATTGTTGGAAGCCGTGGTGGCCTAGTGGTTTGACCTATAGCCTCTCAAGCAGAGGGTCGTGGGTTCGAACCCCGGTTCGCACCTCTGAGTTTTTCGAAATTCATGTGCGGAATTACATTTGAAACTTACCACGAGCGTTGCGGTGAAGGAAAACATCGTGAGGAAACCTGCACAAACCTGCGAAGCGATTCAATGGTGCGTGCGAAGTTCCCAATCCGCACTGCGCCCGCGTGGGAACTATGGCCCAAGCCCTCTTGTTCTGAGAGGAGGCCTGTGCCCAGCAGTAGGACGTATATAGGCTGGGATGATGATGATGATTATTGTTGTTATTTATTTATTTAGTGTTTAACAGTGATTTTTAATAATTGTGTTCTTTTTCGTTTATATAACATTGATATGGCATTGTCCGACAAGGCAAATCATTCTGACACTGTTCACGTACTCGCACGTACTGATGTGAACAGTCTGTGGTGATTCAGGACAACTAAAGGTTCATCTACTCATCAGCTTTATTATATTTTTATGTGTTTGCTTCCTTATTACAGTTGAAAAGAAACTTTCGTATGACACATGGACGTACAGACAGGAGCTTTCATACGAAGGATAACCCTAACCATAAACTTAATATTACTACCCTAACTTAATAGTAAGCTGTTAAGTATTAATAGGAAAAAAGGTAAATACCACCACGTTGACTGTTAACATAATGGCAGCGGAAACAGTATCGCGTACCTATTTATACTATACGGTAATTAAATTGGTACATATTACGTGCATCGCAGCCGCGCATGCGTAATGAGCCCCGGCAGCAGCGATCAATTAGCGCGCAGATCGCCGATAGCGCTGACGGCCATCCGCGGCCGCTCGGGACGGCCGGAGACAGCCCCCGATCCCAGGCCTCCGGGCTAGAGACCCCCGGGGGCTCCGGTGGCTGCTTGATGTGTACAGCGCTGGCTCTAAATTGCCTACACCGCTTCCGCGCCTCGCAAAAGGCGCCATCAAAATTTTATTTTGCACAAAAGGAAACCGGTGTCCCTTGCCATCTGGTGCCTATAGAGCGACCGCTACTCTTGCGCTACCCCAGGACCGGCGTTGTCTATGGCGCGATGTGCATTATTGTGTGTGGGAACACGCGGCGGCCCACGCGTGGGTCGCGATACCATCGCGTGGTATTGTTCTCCACTGATACCAGCCCCCACAGCGTGCTGCTTTGACAAATAAGCTGATCGGCCTGATTAGGTCTCGTTCGGAACTGAATTACAACACGCTCTAAGGTCATCAGCGAGCGACAGTCGATTAGGTCTGGGCTCAATTCTCTTCGAGCCATTCATTACACATGTTCAGACATCAATTACAAATATGAATGCCAGAGAACTTTGTGTTTCCAAGACGTTTAATTTTCAGGGAGCTACAACATGGCCATGTGCCATCAGCGTCAAGCAAGGTCCAAAATTAAATCGTTTATTTTGAAATAGAGCCATAAAGGGCTTTTTAAATGTATTTTTTTTTTACAGTTAAACTTAATTTAAGCTAGCAAAACAATGTAAATTATATTGAAAATACAAACTGAAAATATAGATGCACAGAAAAACTAGAAAAATAAGACCATCACTGGGAATCGAACCCAGGTCCTCGGTAATCCATACCGCGTGCTATACCGCTACACCACTGATGGTCAACGGTACCGACACGAATTTCCCCTATGCACCTCATGTCTCAGCTTGTTTGTTTCTTATTTAGCCACTTAAGCAGTGACGCTAGCGACAAAATAAATAAATAAATAGTAAATTATATGTTTATATCGTGTATGGTGTTTATATTTTGCTATCGTGTATGGGGTCCCTAGATAAGAACTTGGCTGTGCAGGTTCACCCTCCCCCCTATTGCTTCCCTTTGACACATTTACTGCGACACTACAGGGTATTATAGTACCTACCTACTTAGTAAAACTACAAATATAAGCAAACATAATATATAGGCAGGCAGGCCTTCCACTAGGCGGCGGCGCGGGCGGTGGCTCTGCCGCGGACAATGCGCCATCAGCTGCGCCGCAAAAACTCTCCGCATCGCGCGATTGTTTATATCAAAAAACTCGCGCCTTTGTGCGTTACATTGTGTTTTACTGTCTTTCTTCTATCCTGCAATTTACAGCCTCCCCTCCGCCGCATATTCGACTCCTTTTTGCGGGATATTACTTGGTAACACTAAAACGCATTCTTTACCGCCGTGCGGCTCAAAAAGCGGTTTGTATTATACTCGGTAAGCTATTCGAAAGTAATAGCTTCGAGCCGCTGCGCGCGCGCTGATAGCGAGCGGCGGCGGAAGGCGCTATCGCATCCGCACCCTATCGCACCCGTCTCGCTTGCACACTCGGAACTTACGTAACTATTGATAACTCGCCCAGCGACCTTCAAAAACATCAAACGATGTAAATTGTAATGTATAACTGGGTCATGTTTTATTATTCGTGATGAACCGCGCACAACACATACCTAGTTACCATCAGCCAAATAAGTGGTCTCTCAATTTTCAAACAAGTTCCTATCAAATAAATATGTCTCTAAAGTCGAACTTTTAAGTTGATAGACCCGTCTATTGGCGTTAACTTTAGGGTGGTAGACCACATATTTGGCTGATGGTACCTACATCTTCTACGCTTTCCAGTCGACCGCCAGGAGACCGTGGGTTTGTCTACAAGTCATCGTGCTTCATTTTGGTTAACGTTTGTGCACAGCTGATTCTCCAGTGAGCCAGACTACATGAAAAAGCCTGAACTGAGTATTTAAAACCTTTCCTTTAATGACACCAGCTGACACGCTCGCTTTTCTTCGATCCTATTATCATTTCATTATAATCGGACTAAGGGCCTGGTCAACGGCGGAATCCATCGACAAAAAATCAAAGCGCGACGTCGGATCATCAGCCGCCTCCTCCGAATTAACCGAAGATAAGCCCCCCCCCCCCCGAGCCCGCGCGCCCTTAATTAAAACGTCTCGGGCGCTGGCCGCGCCCGCAGGTACCTGCGCCCGCGGCGCTCGCGGTTTATTTTTGTTCCCGCGACAACCTGCGCGATCGTGATCTCAAATCTCGACGCATTCCTCATTCGTTACTCAGCGCTGTTGCATATCGCTATTTGTTAACGTTTCATTATAATTAATCCTCTTCGATGGAATATTTCCTCAGCGATCGTTTATTAATCTTGTCACGATTTAATTAATTTAAGGCCATCGCGTCTTCCGATACAATACGTCGACTTAATTTATGATGATCCCGGGTCCGAGGCGCGGGTGGCGCAGGGGAGGAGGGGAGGGAGGGGGCAGCACCAAGCAGTATCGCCGCAGTCGAGGCCGAAGCTGTGCGTAGTCTGTCGGGCAGTCAGACATTTAAACAAGTTACTGTTTAATAGGTATAAGAAAGATTATTATCTTAATCAATAGCATCACTACGTACATATATAGCTCAGATAGCTTATGAACATACTACCTATTGGTAAATGTATCGCGTAAAATAAATAAACATGCACTTAAAGAGGCTGGCTCCGCCGCCTTCTCTCTCCACATGGCAACATTTTAATTGAAAATGAAAACCAACTCGCCCTAACTACGCCTGTAGCATTACGCCCGTAACGCGCTACCTCGCCGCCGCGTATTTATCTGCGGGAAATGGTGATATAATTTTTCACACTGAAGCTCGGCCATAATACTGCTATAAGTATCCATTAACTACAAGCAAGGCGATAAACGAAGTTCCTACAGTCAATTTGCTCTACCTGGAAGCTCGTAAAGAGCGAATGAATAGAGTGGAGTGTCCGTTAACGTGCGACAGGAGGCGTCGCGCTGCTTTATCGACCAGATGCAGGTAGTGATGTGCGCAGCACAAGCTCCGACCATGTTCTATTGATAAATCATAAACCGACTCCGAGCTGTGCCAAACGCCATAAATACACACGATGGCAATAAAATGGCAAGCTGTCAGAGTGATTTACGTAGATGTGTGTTTAAGTGGTTAACAATATGACACATCGCGCGGCCACAATGCACTTGTTTGTGCACATCTGCCCCGCGCTGCGGCCCCGCCGCGCCGCCTCTTCACACCATATGCGACTCTTTTTATCTTAATCATTTCGCTCCCACGCTACTGGTACGGGTCTTCACAGATTTGTAGCCATCTGCCGCCGATAACAAAACTAAAATTGCGCTATTTACATGTTTGTTCGCATTGAATCCACGGGGTGCGTAATGTCGCTCCTGCCGCGGCCTGCGCCCGGCCGCAGTCGCAGTTAGATCAGGCGTCCCACATGCAAAGCGATTTATAGGGACAGCCGTCGCTCGAACCAGTCACAGCATCCGGCGCTGCTGCGGCCAATTAAGCGTGACGGACGAGACCGGCCCTCGGCAATACCAACACCCGCCCGCCAGCTGAGAGGCGCAACGATGCAGCACGCCTATAGTTTCTAACTTCGTGCTCCAACCAACCAAGATCAATTAACAAAATGACAATAGGAAGAGATGCTGGTCACCGTAACACTACGAGAAAAGCGAAATTAGGTAAACTATAAGTGTGGTAGGTATACATAAAAACATTGCAATCGCAAAAAACTATGATATTTTTAAATTTCTTTGCATTTTTTTGGATAATTTGATGCGTGTTCAATTTTGCACTGACACTTATCTATTTGATTAGTAATAATTTCGTTTTTAGGATTTAGCCACCAAATCCAACACCACCCGTTACCACCCACTAAAAACCTTCTAATTTACATTGCGGCTACTTTTAGATAGTTTTATAAACAAACAAATGTTTTTCGCTGCACTCACATTGAGCAACGTAGAGATGAATTGAGTTAAAGGGGCGGTTTTGCAGCTCTAAGTGTCGCGAGGCGACGCGAGTGTCGCGCGTCAACCACCGCCAGCGGCGCGGGCGGCAACAACATTGGGCGCCGCGCCGCGCCGCGCCGGCATCGCGCATGCGCCGCGCGTCGCGCCCCGGAAGCCGCCGCAAAAACACGCCATTGTGCAAGCGCAGCTGACGACTGCGGCCCGCCGCAAAAACTCGCATGTCTTATTGAAGCAATAACACTTATTCTGACGTGCCCGATCATAGAGGTTTCGTTGCTAAGCGGGAGAGTGCACTGTGGACATGCTTACCTACACTTGTTTATGTGAGTCTTAACTCATTTATCATTAACGAGGAAGGCCATCAAACGAAATATGGAAAAAGGCAGCCGATCAAGTCCTAAGCTTGGAGATAAGCCATTCTCCTAAAAATAATTCTTGGTTATGAAGACATCATGTTGCACAACTATAGTAGGTAACTGCTGAGACTGAGCTGATTCTCTTTGTAAAAAGGTTTATGAAATGTAGATATGGATAATAATATAGTTCTGTAATTGATATTTAAGAGACTGGTCGTGGTGGAGCCGTATGAGCGGTCAACGTGTGTTTTGCAGTACCTAGTGGTGCTACAGGTTTATCGGCAACAGTTTCTTGCTGCGCGCGCGCATTCATCCCGCAGGAGCGTGCGACAGGAAGCATCCCCCCCCCCCGCCACCGCCCCATCCGCGGCAATCAATGCGTCGCCGGCGCAGCGGTATTCGCGTGTTCATTTCATTCTGCTATTCCGACTTCCCCTTCCTGCGCCGCGTCATGTTATATTTAGTAGGTAGGTGGTTCATTAGTGAGCCGATGGGTCAAAATCAGGTCTAAGAACAGTGTTTTTCTACCCCCGTGACCCTTCGAAGCTACTCAGTAGATTGGTCGTTCCGGTCACGTCCCACAGGCCACCGAAACTATGTTCGGCTTTATTGTGCATGTCCAGCGTATGGAAATGATGTCAAATGTGGGCTACGACCCCCCTCACCCCCCTGTCGCCCGCGCCCCGCGGCGCACCGCTGAGACACCGACATTTAAATTTCCATAAACATGTCATTACGGTTTGCGGTCGTTTTATTCTCCTCCGAGCGTTTATTTTTTGTATTTTCCCGGTACCTCGTAAAGTGTGCAATATTATCATCATATTATTAACGCCATTTACAGATCGTGATATTTGAATTTGAATATGATGCTCGGGTGCTTGTATTGGACCTGTACGATAGTTTCGTGGTCGCGGGGGCGGCGCGTGGGCCTGCAGGCGGCCGCCCCGCAGTCTGCGAGGGCGCAGGGCGGCGCGGACGCAGCTCCGCCGCGTTGACAAACCTGACGAGGAATGCATAATTGTAATGAGTTTCTCACGAGTCTCGCTGACGCCCGCGGCCGTTGTTTGCGGCGGCGCTCGCCGGTAATGGCCGCGACACGCGTAAATTGCGTATCATCATCCAATAATATTTGATGTGCGCCGAGCAAACAGAGCCGGCGGCGGGCGCGGGTGTTTGCGCGCACCTGGCCGCCGACCCCTTGTTTTTCTAACGACGACCCGTTTCTGACAACAAACTTTGGAATTAATATGAGAGTCTTCGGGCCCAGCGCGTCCCGCCCGCAAACCGACCTTTCCCACGCCACATTAAACAAGATCAAGAAACTAATTACGCCTGCATAATTCGTTTTTGTCGGTGCGTCGAGTAGAAGGTGAAGTTTCAATAAAGGATTAGGCTAAGTCGAGTCTAGACTAGGTATTACTGTCAAGCCGGCTCGCGGCCGACGACCGCCTTTCTAGACTTGAAAAAGATTTAATAAGTAATTGAACTAATTTCGTAATCATACCTACCGGTAGATAACTTTATAGCGCAAAAACAGCATGTGCGCATCTGTTATATGTGAATAAATTATAACAATATACAGTAAACACCAACGAGTACACGTCATGTAGTATACAGTAGGATATCCACAAAATGCGGGAATTTTTACTGATAACAAAGACCTTGGGCTTATTTTCAAACGTTACAGACTACTTACACTCACAAAAAATAACTAACTCTTATTGCTTCCTAAATTAGAATTCATTTGCTGTCGAAAGTTTTGACTTCATTGAGCAAACACAAGATCATCCACTCAGTTTTATAACTTTGGTTCATGACATGTACCTCACTAGCGCATCGAACTCAGAGCAGCGTGGTGGACATGATTTGCAGTTATTTAAGTATATCCGACGACACTATCTCTCCCAGCCGTCTCGATACAGAGAGTTATACACGTCGCACAACGTGTAGAACTTGCTTTAGGCACATAGCTCAAAGTCACGATGACTCGAGCCGGCACCTGTGCAACCGGCATCTTCACGCCTGGGTATACAACAATACTCGATGAATACAAGCGCTAACGCACTGTAGAGCCGTCTGTCGCGTCGGATGAACACCACTGCCGGGCGGGTGTGGACCCGCGGGCCGCGCGCGGAAGCTACGCAGCGATGTACCGCGCGCGGGCCGCGGCCGCTTGGCAGGCGCGGCACGTCCGCCGCCGACTCAATGGAGGCTCCGTCAATGACTGCTGTCGCGGATCACGTCACAATCACTACAAACACCATGACATGCAAAGATATTTCGCATACACTTAACTTACAACTTATTGTTAAACAATGCTAATCAAAACATACTCCACATTTCCCGAATCATTTGTGATTTCCGATTGTTTGTAATTAACAAAGTTTTAATATTTAAATTACAATACAAACAAATACAAATAAAAAATAAAATTAACATATAGGATGTTTTTATCTCGGAAACTTGTGTAGTTTCCGCGAGACAGCGATAAATGAATTCAACGAGTAAGTCAAGGACTAGAGATAAATAAAATGAGTAATGGATTAATTTACTATTTTATATGGTCATAGGTCATAGCATGTTCAGTCAACCAAACAAATTCTCTACAACCCTTAGGTAAAATATTATTTAGTACAGGATTTTAATGCGGAACATGGAGCTCTTTGATGCTGATAGTCATTTTACGCTGAGCTGATCGATGTGACAAGTGCAATGATAGCGCCAACTGATTGATGTTAAAGAATCCCCCCTCCCCCTCCCAAAAATTAAGCATGAACCTTCGCAAAGTAACGCCTGATTCGATAAATTAAATTAAAGGTTAATTGACGTAACTTTACATACTGGCACAAGGATCATACATAGCTCTTCCGTAGCAATAAACGCGTAATCCGTGCGAACCGCTCGCAGCGTACACTGATGGCAATAAGTACATTCGAAGGCACAGGCACGTCCAAGTAGGTTCTGTGGGTTCGGAGCAACCAGTTGGCTAAAAATAAACAGGTCACGGCGCCGCCGCGGGCGCAGCGCGGGGGGCGGGGCGGGGGCTCATTAAACCGGTCCTCCGGGAGCGCGCCCGCGCCCCGCGATGCACTTGCTAAATGATTTTGTTCCACATGAATATCTTATCAAGTGCAGTGCGTGTCATAAAGCTGATGCGCTATTGTTTCGCGGGCTGCTCCACCCCGTCCCCGTCCCCGCCGCCGCCGCCGGCCGCCCATCACGCGCTGTGATACATCGATATTGTCTTCTCGTTGATTGAAAACAAATCCATTACATTATTGATGCATATTTATATTCATTGATTGATAGAAAACAATTACTCATATCGGGAGTGACGCGTTGATCGATGGCTTATTGTATCGTGCATGAGCCCGATAAAGTGACATTTAACTCGTGTTGATCTGTCGGATCGCGGCGTGGCAGGATTCGATTAGTAGTTACTCGTATGTATCTACACATGTGCAGGCGCACCATTTGATTCTTTACCCATCGTTGTACGATCTCACACCGAGTGTCATAATAATTTGTCTTGTCAGGCGACGCGATATCACTTTGACAGTTTCTCTGAAAAGGTTCCATGGCGAGTCAAGCACGGTTTAGTTAGTTCGATGTAACTATGTAAGTATATAAAGAAAAAAACAAAGTAAATATTTCTCTAATATTCAAAACCAAACGTTTATTGATTTTCAACATCTGTTCATCTAAATTAGTACTAGTAGTAGTAGTGGTAGTAGTGGTAGTAGTAGCAGTGGTCTTCACTTTAGAGACACGAAATGCTGATATCGAAAATATATAAGAAGAGAAGCAACTGCAGTGTCAATACCATACAGTATCATCAGCCAAATAAGTCTTCTATCAATTTTGAAACAAGTTCCTATCAAATGAATTACGTCGCTAAAGTCGAACTTTCAATTTGACATACACGTCTATTGGAATTATTGTTTTATGACATGCAAACGATTATCAACTTTATTGTGGTAGACCACATATTTGGCTCATGGTACTGTAGGTAGTCATTAGCCTCTTGGTCTTGCTGTTTACGAGACACCAACGCTACGTCGTGCGCGGAATGAAAATAAGATGTAAAAGTAATTTGTTAATTTGTGTTGTTATTTGACTTTGAATTAAATGTGATGAAATTCTGCTGGAGTTTTATGAAATGAGTGAAATTAGCAAGTTTTAAATTAACCTCGTACTTTAATGAACGTAGGTATTGTCAGTTATTTAGTTTTTTTTGTGTGCTTTTATCAGTTATCAACGAGTCTGTGTTAAATTTGTTTGTCTTTTTATGCTGAGTGGCGACCTATTTAGCTTCAAGTAGTATGTCATGTTTATTTTTTCATTATGTCAATTATACCAAATCTTTCTTTTTTTATTTATTTTTTTCTTCCAAATATTGTCTCTGTAAATATTTCATATTTGCATAGTAACAGCACCTGTGAATGGAGTGCTAAAGCGGGCGCGGGCCTTGCCGCGGGCGCGCACGCAGCAGTCGGGAGTGCCCCAACCCCCCCTCCCCCTCCCCCCCGGAGGCCGCGCCCGCGACACCTGCTACAGGAACTGCTACGGGGACTGATACACCCTAAATATTACTAATAATAAATATCTGATCATTTACTTACCAAAACAATAAAGTGACCCTGTGCTGCCTTTGTGTCCATTGGGTACAACTGTTAGCTTCAAATACCTATACAAAGCACAACAGATTAGTTGTAGATTGAACTGGTAGGTCACAGGCAAAGGACTTCTTAAAGGAAGAGTCTTAAACTCTAAAATGTGGACAATATTTAGAATTTTAAATAATTCGATAGACAAAACAAGGACAAGGGATACTGGAAAAGAAGGCTTACGTACATTTGTTAAACTTAATTTTAAATGAAATTCAAAATCTAATCTGTTGCGGACCCTGGCACACGGTCTGCGGACCCCTGATGGGGTTCATGAACTACACTTTGATAAAATTAAATATGAAAATTTAAACTCTACAACCATTAATTTGCCTCTATCTGTATTTTTACAAGCTTTTATTTAGTTTCACCTGTCCTGTTGTCTGTCTTTCTGTCTATACTCAAATCTTGAAATTTGAAATACATATTTATGTAAATCGCGTGACAACACAATAATCTAGTAGTGACATCCTTGTGGTCTAGCCAGGATCGTCTCTGCAGGACGGAAATATTCAGAGGTTTTTAGCAACGACTTGAAATTTGGTATGCAAATGTAATTGGGTGACAATGCAAGTACAGTCAACAAAAAGTACAGTCTTGTATTAAAAAATATTTTTTTATGGTTAGGTTATTAACAATTATGATTTACTTACTTATGTTGCTAGGTACCATCAGCCAAATAAGTGGTCTACCAAATTTTTAAACAAGTTCCTGTCAAATGAATTTGTCGCTAAAGTCGATATTTCAAGTTGACGGATTATTGGCATTATTGTTTTATGACATGCAAACGATTGTAAACTTTACTGTGGTAGACGATATATTTGGCTGATGGTACCTATTTATTATTAATTATGTTTTTAATATTTACCTTCAGAACAGAATCTTAGCAAAAAAAAAATAGACCGAAGTTAACCTAATAATTAATTATAGACCGAAGTTAACCTAATAACTTAATTAATTCACGTACTTAATACCTATTTACAAAAAACAGCTCCACTTTTTACATAATGTGACATGGTTTGACATTCACCTCGGAAGCATGCAAAAAATCTGCCGGCCAATTCATCTGCATACTTAATTAATTATCTCATATAAGAGAATGGCACTTAAACAACCAAATGGTATGATATTTGCGGAGTCGCTCGGACCCGGACCGGGCTCCATTAGAGCGATCAATTCATTATAATTAGCATTTGACATAAGCAGCGGTCATTAACGGCGGCCCAAGCGGAGGGGCGCTGCGGAGCGGAGCATATTAACTGTGTGATGATGGTTCTTTGTCACGGTAAATCTTTGCCGAAATCTCAGCCTCCCAGGTGATCTCCCAAAACACGCGGGCTGACGGCGCCCGGGGGTTGTCGTGTCGCGGTGGCTGCGCACTGGCGTGAGTCGTGACCACGCTCCTCGCTGTGACAGTTTATAAACAAATGAAATTTATAAAGATAAATGCTAAAGGTAGAGCTACGTAAAGTTTTTCAAAGGGTTGTGTATGTATTTAATTTAGTAGCTATCGTTTCTTTTGTACTAGCTGTTACTCGTGATCTTGTCTGCAGAGAGTTAAGACTGCCTCGTGTCCTTCTCAGGATCTCAAGCAATCTCCATTCAAAATCACAGTCAACTACATAAGTAACTACAACTACCATACTTAAACACCTAGGTATACTTGGGAAAAATACTTTGCTTGCGAAGTAAACCTAACTGTAAGCCATGAAAGCTGTTTACTAATTTATTTATCGGGGCATCAGTGTTTGCACAGCAGTGGCGACGGGCGGCCGGCAGCGACGGCGCGGCGCGGCGCGGTCGTGGCTTCCTCCCATTTAGCTGTCCCTCGCGGCTCGCTGCGCCCGCGACGCGACTCCTTGCAACTTGGAGGACTCGCAGACAATCCAATACAGCTACTAGTAATAGAGTAATGTGACTGATTGACTCACTGATTGCAATGAACATACACCATTACGCCTAGGGTCTTGTAATTTAGTGAGACTATATGGTACCGTAACTATCATACTTAGAGGTGCATCAAGAAGGAATTTATCAAAATCCTCACGGGTTTTAGCCTACTTTAATTCTTCCACGTAAGCTATGTCAGTCACCTTGACATATTATTCAAATAGATCATCGATATAGCACATTGATCAAAGTTGCGGTCAATGTGCCTTTGTTTGCTATTGCTAGCTGCAGCCGCGACTTTGCCTGCACGCCGTGGGAATCTTGAATTGTTCTGGTATTAACGGTAGCTTAAGTCAATCCGGAAAAGTGAGGGTATACCAGTAGATAAAATATTTCTGAAATCAATTCAGTAGGTCCAGAACTACTCCCTAAGTCGGTATTAATAAAATGTATTAATAAATATGGGGCAGTACTTAATATTCTTACTAAGATATTATTTATTAGGTATACAACTTGTGCTAAGCCAGTCAAAGCCAGTGCAGCTGGCACCTGCTTGGCGCTGTGGTAGAGCACAAAGAAACCCCATCAAACAGTAAAACTCCGTGTTTTTAGGTTGTATTTAACTAAAAACATAAGAAAAGTTCAGCAACTTTCGATAAATAAATATTTTAATTTCAACTAATACTTAATATAAAACAATTTAAATATATTATTTACATAATTTGGGCTTGTACATTTCTTGTTCTTAAATGTAGCTAGGGGTGGATATTAATTTAATTTCCAGAAAAAATTAAACTGAAAAGCTCTGTAGTATTCACATGTCAGATTGGGTACTGTTTAATCTAACACTACCTTTAAAAAGGCTCCAGCACGGAGCAACGATCTCGAACTCTATCTGCATTCCATCTCGAAATTCGCGAGAGCGCCGCCGCCGCCCGCTGCGCCGGAGCAGCGGCAATAAAAATAAATCAAATCAGTGCAGCCTGTGGGGCAGCAGGGGGGCAGCGGGACGGCAGGGGGGGAGGGCAGGGCAGGAGGGCGGCGCGGCCAGTCCCGAGCCGAGCCCCGCGGCGAGCGCACGCCCGCACCGACCGACGTATGCGCGCGCGCCCGCAGTGCTCCCGTGACTACCAGTGCAGTGATAGCGGCTGTGTGTGCCAGCAGCGGAGCCGCCGCGGCATGCGCCGGCCGCGCCCGCGCCGGCGCCCGCCGCGCTGACCGCCGCCCCATGCCGCCCCGTGCCGCCGCCGCGCTAGCGCTGCTCACCCTGTTCCATGTACGTGCCGCCCGCTGCTTGACCGACCACGCACGACAGCCCGCATCTAACCCTCAACCTCGGGCCCTTTCCGTTTGATATAAGTGATTCTTCAATCAGTGATTTGATGTGATTCTCTCTCGTTACCTGACTTCTATCGGTGTCAATCAAACATGACGGTCTCGTCTCTATGTAGAGTTCTGTGTGAGTCGTAGATGTGTGTGTAACCAGCATCGACTTCAATTCTGAAGTCCCGCAGTGTGTCTGTCTGTGTCGCTGAAAGTCATTATCGTTTCACAACCGTCACAACACACACTTAAAACTTATTTGAACAAGAAATAAATGTACCTTCGCCCGAAGTCAAAATCAATGCCAAAATATCATTAGTCTGTTAAAATCTTGAAATACTGACTAAGCACTAAATCTAACTAGAAGTAGTAGGTAAAGATGGTTCAATAATTATGTGTGTTTCTCAAACTTAAGGACATGAAAAGATTTATTTTAGGGAACCATAATATCGATTTTAGTGACAGAAAACCTGCATTTATAGATTTAAAAAGAACATACTTTATTCGGATATCGAACTCTGTCGTATTGAAAAAAAATCAACTTTCTTCCTACTATTTCATGCAGAATCCTCGGTGTTAAAGTTTTAGTGGCACTTTATATCAAGTTTATACCTCACATACGCTAGTAATGTCAATGCCCATTGTAAATTATGTTTCCCGTTGTACGTCCCGTATAAACGTTACATCTTCGTAAAGGAAGTATTGTTTGTCTACCCCAACATTCGGTTTCAGCCAAACTTTCGTCGGCTAAATTCCGGCCGAAACCGAAGTTCGACAGAAGTTGAAGCTGCAGCAGGGCTACCACGAAACTCGAAGTTCGTGTCGTGCGGTCCCTCTGACACTTATACTGCTTAATACGAGAGCGAGAGGGACGGTACGATACGAACTTCGAGTTTCATAGTAGCCCTGCAGGTGCTCGGTCCCAGACACTGTCATCCGCAACAACAACTAATCTATACTCGTATCAATCAAATCTCAAATCTCGGGATCATAAACTTATATTCAAAATAATTATTATTAAAATCGTCTTATTTCTATTGTATCTACAGTAAAACTAACAATTCCTGAAACTACATTACTACTACTACTACTACTAGAATCACAAAATCATCATCATTTTCATTTCTACAATCTCACTCTACAATTCTCTCTTCGTAGACAAAGAGTCTAACTTGAAACATCAAACATATATTCGCTAGAACTTAAAGGTAACATTACTATTTCAAAAAACGTCTCTACATCTACCGGATGCTTATTTGGTAATTTACTTTTAATGTAGAACAGTGGGTACGTGACTGACTGACTGAATGACAGACAGACAAGACAACGTATCTATAGCCACTATAGGTAGAGACTCAAAAAATGACGAAATAATTATACATTTGACAGTGAGAGGTATGTGTGTACCAGAGAAATGTACGAAGAAGGGGTTTTCTAAATTCTAAACTGACTATAAAGAACTAAACTTCGTATCATTGTCCGAACGTAAAGCCACGGTCGTTAGGTAGTATCCGCATAAAACCGTTGAATGTGATAAAGTGTAGAGCTCTATGAGATGATCGTGCGGCACTTGTCCTTGCAGTGCGAATGCGAATCCTCTTGATAATGATAAGTAAAGTTAGAAGGACGAGCTCGTTGTCATTCCGCGCGCGCGCGCAGCCCGTTGCTAATGTCTGTGGGAATCCGTCGGCGGCGGGACGTGCGCCGCGCGCGCCGGTCCGGGGCTCGACATCCATCCAACACTCGCCTCTATACTTACTTTCCTTCAAATTCAACACTACTTTGAGTTTCATGAACCTGTTGCACCGCTCTCTGATGCGATGGCGTGTCTTCAAATATTTCCGGATTATTTCAGCGGATATTGGGTAATTGGGTTAGATTGATTTTTAATTTTGATTAACAAAATCTTTCCATACATTGATAGATGTTCAAAGTGTACCGCGTCTAAGACGTGAGTACACTTTGAATCAATAATTCTGATTGATAACCTTCACAGGGGCGTTCAATTAATCTAACCCAATACTGAAATATTTCGACGAAATTTGAAGACACTGTATTATTTGAGATGCCGCCTCTGTTTAGTTGATTTTTATCACTTAAAATAACAGTATCTTATGAGACATTAGTAGAACGAGCCTCTACTCTCGTAAAAGACACAGGCAAGAAAAAGTAAATAGATATGAGTAGGGTAAGTAGGTACCTACAAGAACGTTAGTATCGAATACTGTGATGAATAGTCCGTTATATCAGCGAGCTGATCGCATTGGCAATTTCCGGCGGCCATGTCCGCCGGAGGCCGGGGTTTGCGATTACTGCAGCGCGGAGCGCCGTGGTCGCGGTCGCGGTTGCGGGAGGAGCCGCGAGCCGCTGCTAGTTGTCGTTAAACCGCGTGTTTTCTCGTGAAGCACGTGACGAGCACGCCAATGGCCGCCATCACGGCCCGGCATGATGTTCTGTGAAATGGAACTCGGGGACTGTTTTCTATAGATGTTGTTATTCAAAGGTCATTGCCCCTCTTGGTAACCGATGACTTTAGAAAAAAAATAATAGGTATATAACCTACGACAATTGAGGACTTATAATTTAAATCTACTATAGTACAACCTCCTATCAATATCCTAACGAAATAGGATTATTTTAATCCTTTTTAATTCTTTTAATCCTATTTCTACCATCGTATTACGATTCGATTTTGTTTTTGGGACTTGTTAATTGGGATGGAATGTGCCCGCAATGCGAGACAAAGAAAAACTGCGCCTGTACTGACGCTGTCTGACCAACTTCTTTGAATTAAAGAAGCCTAATCAGAAATATTTAGTCCGATTTTTTGAATTACGAGAGAGAGAAATATAATAATGTATATTATTGTTCGCGGATCGTCGACGTATAAAAAATGTAACAATTGGAACAAGGAATGAACGCTGGAATACCTACTGATGTGCCAAAGGAAACTATCCAAAATTACGGAATTTTTCATATAGGAAAATTTCAGAAACTTATCACTATTTTGTATGGGGATTAAAACTTTCCATTTGTTTAATTCAAATTTCCTGTATTTCATGTGAAAATTTCCAGAAATTTCCGAGAATTATTCCAACTTTTTGGAAACTTCCCGCAACTTGCACATCTATAGGCTGGAATTAGAATTAGGTACTCATGTCAGGACTATTCAGGACGACACGACAGTTTGTGCTCTCTATCTAAATACCTAAAATTTACAAGGTATCTAAGACAAAACTAATTTACAATATTAATTTCACAAAGTGAGTACCTAATTATATTATCTTTCATTTCCGTTAAATAATCTATCCAGAAGTTTTCATTTGCACTTGCTCAGCCACCGCGCAGAATATTACAGATTTTATCGTGTGATGCCTTGAGTGGAATAACTTCACGTGTATCAAAGTCAAGTCAAACTCAAAAAACCTTTATTCAATTTAGGCTTTAACAAGCACTTATGAATGTCAAAAAAAAATCTACCACCGGTTCGGAAAAACCTCTGCTGAGAAGAATCCGCCAAGAAACTCAACGAGGTATATATTTTTTAACAGATTTACAATATTATTAAATGATATGTATACATCACAAGTATTTAACACAACTTTATTTTTATTTTTATCATTCGAATATTATAAAAAAATATTCACAACTAATATTATTTATTACACAACTGGCACCAGTCGATGGACAAGGAAGGGTACCCAACTGTCCGACTCCGATTTGATTTATTTTGATATAAGTATGTTATAGAGTAGTCTAAAATAACGGACACGTATTTTTTTTAGCTGCCCAAACTCAACCTGTTTGGAGAAAATATCCTTCAAAGTACTGAAAATTGACCAAACCTTCCAACTTATGTTGAGAGATTTGTTCAAGAAAATTGATAATTAATTACTGGTTTCGTTATATGTTGGAGAACATGAAAAAATAATGGAGGCGTGTTTTGATTCACCACAAACTTTTCTAATTTTCTTTTCATATTTTTTTTGTTTATACCTAATTTTTATAATAAATAGAAATAGAAATAGAAATAGAAATATTTATTCGCTATTCGCACAAAACATAATAAAAATACATTAAAGAAAGAAAAAAACAACAATATGCGAACTCGCGAAACGGTCCCAGCTCAGCATAGTGTTGGCCGGGTAGGCCAACGCTGGTCTTCCTTTAAAAATAAAACTTTGGGTTTTACTTTAAAACAATAGTATTTTATGCAACAGTTGTATAACAGGGTTCAAAAAACGCGAGTGGCGTGAGTTACGATGTGAGCTTTAGCGAACATCGTAAGAAAAAGACGACACGAGCTTTTTTTGACTTACTTATACAACGTTGCATACAATACTTTTTCTTCGACTTGGGTACTTATTAATTAAAATACAAAATTAGAGAAAAAGTAAACTTGAAATGTTTTCATACTTTAGTAAAAAGTATCGCAACCGCAAAGAGAAGGTAAACAACAATAAACAAGTGAGAAATATGAAAACGTCAAAATATGTCTTAGTTAAATTTTGTTTTGATTAACGTTTATTTGCCTGATACGCATTACTTAAATGTTGGCAGGCTATGGATTAGTAGGTTCGGAAAGTTTTTTTCTGTATAAAAACCATATAAAATATGTAACTGGCACCTTAGCGTGTCCGAAGCTAGGGCGTCCAGTCTCGGAAATATTTTTGAGTCTCGGGACTGAGACGAGACTTTGTCTTCAGTCCCGGGAGTCTCGAAATTTCGAGACTTTCGAGACTTAACGACAAATCCTTTTGGGTGGTCCGAATCTGAAGTGAAGTCATAGTCGTCGTAGTTGCAGATAAAGAAGTACTTAGTGGGAAAAGAGCGGGCCACTTCAAATATTACGAAAATTTTTTTTTTAATATAAAGTTTATGTTGTTTATTAAATTATCAGAACACTACCATCCTAATTCAAAAGGATGCATGTCCAAAAATGCAATTTCGTTTAATTACACTTTTCGATACATAAACATCAATCTACCATATGAACATGTTTCTGAAAACTTTAGTAAAATTTTTCAAAAACTTACTAAGAAAATTTAGCATATGTCCAAAACCACACCCAAAACCATGACATTTCCCAAGCAGTATGGCCTTATGAGTGTAACAACAATTGTTCCTTATCTCCTCTTTACTAAGAGTTCAGAACGCATAATCTTTTTCTATCTGTTTTTATGGCTTAGTTAGTGACTGCAATGCAATGAATCCGCTTGGGGTGTAGGTACATAAAATGACAAAATACAATTTCTTCCATGCATCGTCGTTAATAAATATTATCATGTAGTGAACAACATAATCATCACAGTATAACCACAGTTTACCTAGCTAATTCAAGTATTTAACGTATAGTGGATTTTTTGAGGTACTTTTGAAAGTTCATTTGATTTTACTCATCGTATATGCATTATAATTGACTGTAAACAATCACAAGTCCGGTCTTGCTGGACTGAATAAAATAAGTCTCGAAGTCTCGAAAATCACCGAGACTGGAACTGCAGAGTCTCGGGACCGAAAATGGTTCGAGACTCTCGGTTTTCCGAGAGTCTCGATTCCCGGGATGGAAGCCCTAGTCCGAACGTACGAATTAAGAAAAAAAAAGTAAGTGACTGCAGCAGGGCTACTACGAAACTCCAGACTGTAAGTTCGCGTCGTGCGGTCCGTCTGACACTATTTAATATGAGAGCGAGAGGGACGGTACGATACGAACTTCAATTTTTGAACTTCAGAGTAGGCCCTCAGTATCGTTTTAGCAACATTACGATACAGTGCTGTTATGGGGAATAGACAATATAGACTTTTCCAGAACCTTGTTATGTATGTTGTTATATTACTGTTCGTGATTAAGTTAATCACATATTACAGTATAGGAGTAGAAAAAATTCATAAAAGTTCATCTTCAGAAAATTTTTATCTAGAAAACGGGTCACATGTTTTTGACAGTATCGCATTTCTAGCCTAACCTAAAGGATCTTAGGCATCTTAATCTCACAGTGCTCATTGGAAATTTCACATTCCCTTTCTTGAAAGACGTTCTGTACAATCTTATTACTCGTAGAGCATAGGTATAAAAAGTAGTACCCAGGTGCAAAACAGATGATTACCTACTGACGTTATGGAGTTGTCAGTAACAGTCTACCTAGTAGGTACGATTAATGATTGTTAAGTATGTATGGTGTAACATTTATGTGAATAACATTTAGTTATCGGAAGCTGAGGTGGCCGAGTGGTTTAACCTATGGCCTCTCAAGCAGAGGATCGTGGGTCCAACCCCGCTCGCACCTCTGAGTTTTTTGAAATTCATGTGCGAATGAAATTTACCACGAGCTTTACGGTGAAGGAAAACATCGTGAGGAAACCTGCACAAACCTGCGAAGCAATTCAATGGTGTGTGTGAAGTTCCCAATCCGCACTGGGCCCGCATGGGACTACGGCCTAAGCCCTCTCATTCTGAGGGGAAGCCTGTGCCCAGCAGTGGGACGTATATAGGCTGGTATGATGATGATTATTATAGTTAATCGGAGTCAAAATTTTATGTAAACTGATTTTGCTCCGAATGTTCGCTCCCGAAAGCACACAATAGCAAATGTCATCGATAGTATCGTTAAAGCTGTATTCTAAAGCCCTGTAGTAAATAAATAAATAGACAATATTTTTTCATTTAAAGGTATCAAATTAAAATGACTAGCTTGAAGTCGTGTCAAATTCGTTATCTTACGCGTTTTATTAAAAAAATGCATATATTGAAAATAAGTTTGTTATTTTTACAAGTAACTTGTTCATTTGAGCTGCTGTTAAATAGATAATTAATTAAATAACCGATTAATTTAATTAATAAAATCATTGATTTTCCGATAATATTAGACGGATTGTTATAAATTGTTATCCTACTCATATTGTAAATGTGAAAGTTTGTGAAGATGTTTGGATGTTTGTAACTCAATCACGTCTAAGCCGCTGAACCGATTTAGATGAAATTCGGTATACAGATAATTAATGAGTCCCTAAGAAGGACATAGGATAGTTTTTATCCCGGAAAATTGCACAGTTCCAGCGGGATAGCGATAAACGAATTCTACGCGGGCGGAGTCGCGGGCAACAGCTAGTACCTAATATTATAAATGTGAAAGTTTGTTTATTTATTCGTTTGTTACTTTATAACGTCTAAACCGCTGAACCGAATTAGATGAAATTAACTCAGTATGGGTGCAGATAGTTTGAGTCCCGGGGGATAAAAGAATAATTATTATCCCAGAAATTCGCTAAGTTCCCGTGGGATAGATAAACGAATTCTACGCAGACGCAGTCGTGGTCAGCAGGCTAGTATCTTTTATTTCTTCATTTAAATCTTGAAATTTTAGATAAAAAAATCTATAGATCATCGATTAAACAGTTTTTACTAAGGGGACATTTCAACACCTTTAATAGTTTAATGGGCTCTACTTTGGTAGGTACCTGCCTATCTACTTCACTTCAATCAATTTTATTTCAGCTCTATCTCTCTCTTTGAAGAAGTACTTACTAATTCATTCTTTATGAACCTTAATATTTTGATT
This sequence comes from Choristoneura fumiferana, assembly GCF_025370935.1. NCBI lineage: Eukaryota > Metazoa > Arthropoda > Insecta > Lepidoptera > Tortricidae > Choristoneura > Choristoneura fumiferana. Next base: position 59,250 of record NC_133482.1, on the reverse strand, counting down.
TATCATGAGTTACCTTACCTACTTTGTATTGTAGAACCTTAATATATCTGTCAGTAACTAGTCATCAGCGTAACTTTGCACGCCTATAAGGCTATAAGTCCACATGAATTATTTACCTATCCTTAGCTAACACCTACCACCACTCACTTACCTAGTAGGTACGTAGCATGGCCAGGTGAAGAGCAAAGATAACAGGACCCCATTCGACTCACCTCAACACTAAACAAAGAGCGGCTGGGCGGGCCGCCGGGTGGGCGGAGCGCGCGCCGCCCCGCCCCGCCCGGCCCCGCCCGCCGCCGCGCCGCACTTAGCTCTATGTCTATGCACATTAGAAAGCTGAAATAGTTATTTGTGTCACAAGGGAGCAAAATTTTGTATTTGCGGCGAGGGCTCACTTAACGCCCAAGATGAAAATAGTTTAGCTCCCGAGTGGCTCATACAACTTTTCACACCGAGCATTAAGAAACTTGAAAAAAAAAACAATTCTAAATATTATTAAAGAACTTCCAGCATATAAAATGGCTTGGCTTTACAATTATCAACTTCAAAAAATGGAATTTGCAATAAAACACTTAGAAAAGCCTTAACCAGAAAAGTTGCACTTTGGTCCCTCTCGTCAGGGAGGAAAAGTTACTTTTCTGAAGGAGAGGTGTAAAAGATGCATTGCTTTATTAACACTGTTATATTGCACGGTAGTTCCTTTTTGGGTTGCCTTTAAACTTAGTCTCTCCGTCTGTATATCTAAATCATTAAGTAATCATACTTTTTATTTTCCCACGCCCTACACTTATATTATAACAGTCTTTCTAAATTTACACAAATTAGGTCATAGGTAAATCTACTTAATTAGCGTATAAAAGTTCTCCTCCGCATACCGAAACGTAATTTATGTTTATACCTGAATATCTAGGGAGAATATTTAGTGCGCCAAATCGATTGTTTTTTAGATGAGCAGTTTGGATAAGTTTAGGATAATTAAAATAACAGATGTGTGTACCTACAGTAATTCTTGCCTACTAGGTAAATGTAGATAGATATGTAATACGGGTCAAATGTTGCAAGGTGAATTTGACGCACTTCCAGTAGTCGGATTGACTTCAAATTTGGTATGCTTATGTAAATCTGGTGACAATACAATAATCGGGTAGTGGCATCCTGGTGGTTTGGCTAGGATAGTCTCCGCAAGGACGGTTTTTTTTTACGTTACATAACTAACAAATTTCAAGCTAATTCCACTAACCGTGGAGGAGTTCCGTCCTGCGGAGACGATCCTGGCCGAACCATCAGGATGTCACTACCAGAATTTTGTATTATCACCAGATTTACATAAGTATGCCAAATTTGAAGGCAATCCGACTACTGAAAGTGCGCAGCAGCAGCTTATACATACATACCGCCGTAGCATACGCGCATAGGCGATCCGCCTGCTCGTTTGCCCCCTGTACCATAAAAAAATACATACACACATTGCAAGTTAAATAAAAGCTTGTAAAATGTATTTCCTTTCACTTATGATCCACACAGTCAAAAATAACACCGAAAAAATGTGCAGAATTTAAACATACTTTTAGTTCTATTTTTATTTATTTTGTTAATTATTGTACCTACTTATATACTATTTGTTAGTTTATAAAATAAAAAAAATACCAGTTAATTTAGAAAAAAAAACATACTTTACAGAGATTTTGACCAGGTTCGATTACCAGGAAACTAAAGTAAATATGTTGTATTTTTTAAAATATTAACCTTAGCGGTCCCCTGACACCAACGACGCTTAGATAAAAAAAATATTACTAGGTACTTATACTTAATTAACTTAGGCTAATTTTGCGGGAAATCAGCATAGTCTCCGCGGGATGGAGATAAACGAATTCTTCGCAGATTAAGTCGCGGGCAACAGCTAGGTAGTGCATAATTATTATTTACTTTTTTGTTGTCTTTTTTGGCGGCGTTTTTTTTTCATGCGTTTTTTTATTTTTGCTAGCGTTGTTTTGTGGGGGGTTTTTTAAATTTTTAATTTAAGTTTTTTATTTCATGTTTTTCAAACTGGTTTATTATTTTTTCAAAAGTGTACTTGTGTGTTGGATATCTTTGCTGCAGCATCAGCTCATCGTGTTGCCACCATTGCAGTGTATGTAGAATTAAATACTGATCAAAAGGAATCAAACACGTCATATCTGATATTATTTTTTCAAGAGTATAATGGTGTGCTGGATATCCTGGCTGCAGCATCAGCTCGTCGTGTTGCCACCACTGCATTGTATGTAGAATCAATTACTGATCAAAACGAATCCAAACACGATATATCTGCTATGGTTTTATCAAGAGTATACTGGTGTTCTGGATATCCTGGCTGCAGCATCAGGCCGAGAAATCCATTATCTTACATAGTTATATAGCATACATGGGTGTTTCAAATTTTAAGTCCCAAATATGTTTAAAAGTAAAGTAAATACCGATTATGCGTCTAAGATTCAAACCGCCGCGAACAAAAGAGCTGATGATCTTGAAACGGCTGAACCGATTTCGATAAAACATATCTAAGATCCATCGCTGGAAAACCTGCTTTCAAATAAAAAAAACCGCATTCAAATCGGTCCACCCGTTAAAGAGCTACGGGTGCCACAGACAGACACACAGACACACATAGCGGTCAAACTTATAACACCCCTCTTTTTGCGTCGGGGGTTAAAAAATATGACTTATTTTACAAGGAGTTCTAAGTTCGAAATAACAATGATGAGTAATGAGTGTCGTATCGTACCTACTGGACACTTTTTCGTTCCTTAATTCAAAAGCTCTCTGCTTACCGGACGGAACCTTGATCATTGACATTCTTAACTTTCTGGTGACTTTTTAAAGATGTGCCCAATGGCTACTGTACCAATAAGTTTTGAGAAAAGGTTTTAAATGTGATTACTATAGTCATTTCTTAATACTCTGGACTTTAATTTTAAACTATTTGATATTTTGTTTTGTAATAAGAATATGTGGTTTAAATCATGTTCTCGCTGCTGAGGTGAAAAGTTGTATGTGTTGTTGTTGTCACACGAGACCAAAGTTTTTTTGCATCTCGTGTGTTTTAATTCCTCGCTGATCTCTGGATTCTAATCTCGCTACGCTCGTGATTCAATAACTAAATAAATAAATATCACGGGACACTTGACACCAATTGACCTAGGCCCAAACGCAATAAAGCAACGGATAAACATACTTATATAGATAAATACATATTTAAATACATAATGAACATCCAAGACCCGAGAACAAACATTCGTAAATCAAGGCCAAAACTTAACATGTATGTCGCCAGGCGATGGCGGTGGACGACCAGAGTCGCTGTTCACATTATGGTGTGGTTTTTAGTCGCCCTGGTAGCTAACTTAGGAATGACACCTTAAGGTGCGGCCAAACCGCTGCTTAAAAAACGGTGACGGTACGGAATCGCAGTGACGCATCGTATGCGCACCGTTTTTTTTGCATGCTCTCCATACCGCTGCTTAAAATACGCAAACGGTGCGGCATCGCAGTGACATGCCGTAAACGTCACGACTTTTGTTCGGTAAAGACCTGAAGTTTACGACAGTCACTGCGATTGCGCATTTTAAGCAGCGGTGTGGAGAGCATGCGATAAAAACGGTGCGCATACGGTGCGTCACTGCGATTCCGTGCCGTCACCGTTTTTTAAGCAGCGGTTTGGTCGCACCTTACTTAAATACGGACGTATTTTAATTAGGGATCAGATATACCTACCTACTTAGGCGTAAGATTATTGTTACTAACACTATATGGATTCTTCTTCCCGAAATAAATGACTATTATTATTTGTTTGAGTAAAATTATTAATGAGATCGTGTTGTTTTTAGTGCGCGGCGGGCGCGGGCGTGTTCGAGCTGCAGATCCTCGAGTTCAACAACTACCGGCTGCAGCTGGCGAGCGGCGCGTGCTGCGCGGGCGCGCCCCGCCCCGCGCCCGCCCCGCGCCCGCTCCCGCCGCCGCCCCCGCCGACGCCTGCGCCGCGCCCTGCCGCACGCGCTTCTCGCTGTGCCTCAAGGAGTACCAGTCGGCGGCGGCGCCCGGCGCCTGCTCGTTCGGGCGCGCCGCCTCGCCCGTGCTCGGCACCGATTCGTTCACGCTCGCCGAGCCGCTCTACACGCTCGCGCTGCCGTTCTCGTTCCGCTGGACGGTGAGTCGCGGCCTGAGGCTGCTCGCTGCTCGTCGCTCGCCGCTCGCCGTTCGCGGCCTCTCACGCTCGCCGCTCTCTCTGTTGCAGCGCTCCTTCACACTGATCCTGCAGGCGTACGACGACTACAACTACACGGAGGGCGAGGCGCAGGCGGGGGGCGAGGAGGCGGGGCTGATCGAGGAGGCGTGGTGGTCGGGCATCGTGGAGCCGGGCGCGGCGTGGCACGCGCTGCGGCACGCGGGCGCGGCGGCCGGCGTGGCGTACCGCGTGCGCGTGTCGTGCGCGCCCAACTACCACAACACCACGTGCACCACGTTCTGCCGCGCGCGCGACGACAAGTTCGGCCACTACAGCTGCGACGCCACCGGCGCCAAGCGCTGCCTGCCCGGCTGGCGCGGCGACAACTGCGAACAGCGTACGTTCTCGCATCATCTCATCGCGCCGCTCGCTGATCGATATCGCTCCTCCTGCTGTTTGTGCTCACGTTGCTTTTTATTTGCAGCCGTTTGCAAAGAAGGCTGCCACCCGACCCACGGACGCTGCGATCGGCCCGGAGATTGCGAGTGAGTACTATCCGAAATTGAATAGTTTTGTTCGACTTGGTAGCATGAAGTATTCTTGAGGCGTTAAAGGTCGAACTGTGCAGACTAAATGATTGTCGTATACCTGGTCTCATTACGACGTGTAATATGGTGTCTCGTTTGGGCGGCAGCTGCCGGCCGGGCTGGCGCGGCGAGCTGTGCGCGCAGTGCCAGCCGTACCCGGGCTGCAAGCACGGCTACTGCAACGGCTCGTCGTGGGACTGCACGTGCGACACCAACTGGGGCGGCATCCTGTGCGACCAGGACCTCAACTACTGCGGCACGCACGAGCCGTGTCGGCACGGCGGCACCTGCGAGAACACGGCGCCCGACCAGTACCTGTGCACGTGCGCCGACGGCTTCTCGGGCGCCGACTGCGAGCGCGTGGACAACCCGTGCGCGCCCGCGCCCTGCGCGCACGGCGCCTGCGCACTGCGCGCCGCGCCGCCCGGCTTCAGCTGCGACTGCGCGCCCGGCTGGGGCGGCGCGCTCTGCGACCGCGACCTGGACGACTGCGCCAGCCAGCCCTGCCGCAACGGCGGCACCTGCCACGACCGCCTCGACGCCTTCCTCTGCGAGTGCGCGCCCGGCTGGGCCGGCCCGACCTGCGCCGAAGGTGAGTGTCGGTCGGCCGCTCCCCGTTCCTCGCGCGGGGCCCTACTGACCGCCGGTCGCTTTGCAGACGTGGACGAGTGCGCGGCGGCGGAGGGCGCGCTGGGCCCGTGCGTGAACGCGGCGGCGTGCAGCAACACGGCGGGCGGCTACGCGTGCGCGTGCCTGGCGGGCTGGACGGGCCGCGACTGCGACGCCAACGTGGACGACTGCACGGGCCAGTGCCTGCACGGCGCCACCTGCATCGACCTGGTGGACGACTTCCACTGCGCGTGCGCCGCCGGCTACGCGGGCCGCACCTGCGAGCGCGACGTGGACGACTGCGCCAGCCGGCCGTGCCGCAACGGCGGCGAGTGCGTCGACCGGCTCGACGCCTACACCTGCATCTGCCCCGTCGGCTTCTCCGGCGTGGACTGCGAGGTGAGTCCCTCTCCGTCGTCCCGTGTCCGTCGATCATGATCTCTGTCACACCTGTTCTAATCGATTCTTTAATTTTCATCATTCAGGCCACGTTGCACTAACACACTAACGAGACCTCTGCTTTTTTAGCTGTCATCCTGTAACGGAAGGTACTGTCCGGTGAGTGACCGCGCAAACATTTATAGATTTGGAATATTATTTATTCATTCGTCCTCTTTCGAGGATCAAGAAAGGACCGAGAATGTCCGTGACATAGACCGTGTGCGTTGCGTGCGCAGGACGACCGCGACCACTGCGACGGCGCGCCGTGCGGCAACGGGGCGCCGTGCTACACGGCGCAGGACGACTACTACTGCCACTGCGCGCCCGGCTGGACCGGCAAGAACTGCACGCAGCGCGCCGGCGCCGGCGCCGAGCCCGAGCCGTGCGTGGGCGGCGCGCCGTGCCAGCGCGGCCGCTGCGTGCGCGCGCCGCCCGCGCCGCCGCGCTGCGCCTGCGAGCCGGGCCGCGCCGGCGCCACCTGCCAGGACCGTGAGTACCGCCCGTGCTGGCTCCGCCCGGTGACTGGTGACGGCGAGCGAGCCCGCTCTGACCGCGCGCGCTTGTTACAGTGGTGGAGGAGTGCGCGGCCGGCGGCTGCGGAGCGGGCGGCGCCTGCCTGGAGCTGGGCGGCGCGCCGCGCTGCGTCTGCCGCGCCGGGTGGACCGGCGAGCGCTGCGACAGAGGTGACGTGACCCATACTTCTCCTCTTTTGTTTTAACCGTACTTATATTTAGTTTCATTTCCCTCGTTGGCTTTTAATTTTTGTATTTTGCTGGTTATGTGCAATGTCAAGAGCGTTGTCCCCGTTGGTTGCAGAATTGGACGAGTGCGCGTCAAGTCCGTGCCTCAACAACGGCTCCTGCGTGGACGGAGCCGGCGACTTCAGCTGTGTGTGCCCCGACGGCTGGACAGGTCAGTCACCGGTTCTGTGCTTGTTATTAATACTATTGTATACAGCCTATACATATTAATTTTCAAAGTTCCGTGCCTGAAGGATTCAACGACGCAATCCCACTGCGATCATTTGTGTTTCAGACGGTAATCGAGACTCTATCCTAATTATTCTAGCGGACACCGAGCCGTTCAACATTTTGCATTACGTGTATCACTGTGACCGTTACTTTACTATTTACCATAACTATTTACAGGAAAAACTTGTGGCGTTCTTGCGGAGATATCGTCGCGTTGTCCGGATGGCCCGTGCGCCAACGGCGGGTCGTGCGTGGTGCGCGGCGGCGCGTGGCGCTGCTTGTGCGCGGCGGGCTGGGCCGGCGCGTCGTGCTCGACGCCGGTCGCGGCCTGCGCCTGCGCGCACGGCGGCTCGTGCGCGCCCGCGCCGCACGCCGCGCCCGGCTGGGCCTGCGTCTGCGCGCCCGGCTGGGGCGGCGCGCACTGCGAGCGCGCGCTGGACGCCTGCGCCGCGCGCCCGTGCCGCAACGGCGGCCGCTGCCGCGCCGGCGCCGGCTGGCGCGCCTGCGACTGCGCGCCCGGCTGGGCCGGCGACGACTGCGGCCAGCGCGCGCCGCCCGCCTGCGGCCCCTGTCCGGCGCCCGCCGCCTGCGTGCCGGACCCCGACCCCGACCGCCCCGCGCGCTGCGTCTGCCCGAGGAACGCGAGGCGCTGTCTCGAACGTGAGTACCGCGTATTACAAGTATCGCCCGCGGCGTGCCCTCGGTTGTCATGTTATTTATTGCGATCTCTTCACGATCTTCACAGAGATCGCCGGACTAGAAGTTTCTGATGGTTCGGATTGGGGCCTCGAGGGGCCTGCGTCGCCGGAGGGCGAGGGCGCGGACGGCGCGGACGGCGCGTACGGGGCGGACGGGGCGGACGCGGCTCCGGGCGGCTGCGGCGCGCACGACGCGCGCGGTGGCACGTGGTGGTGGGGCTGCAACGCGTGCTGGTGCGGGTCGGGCGCGCCCGCCTGCACGCGCCTGTGGTGCGGCCTGCCCGACTGCCTGGCGCCCGGCGCCGCGCCCTGCCGCAACGACGAGGTACGACACGCACATACTTCACGATAGAAAGCGCTGAGCCCATTCCATATTAGATTCCTTTTGTCAAACTTTGGTCTTTGGTTGAGGTCGAAGGTCACTAATCACTGTATAGTGTACTTTATAACGACTTTCTTGGAATAATAGTATGGCGGAATCACCTTATTTTCTAGACACTGGCCTTTTCGGTAATGTCATAATGAAACGTCGATAGATTCGTGAAACAGTGTAGTAACGATATGATGGTGGTGCGTGCAGGTGTGCGTGCCGGCGGCACCGGCGCTGTGCCTGCGCGCGCCGTGCGTCATGCTGGGCGAGTGCCGGCGCGTGGCGGGGCGGCGCGTGGAGCCGCCCGCGCTGCCCGCGCCGGCCTCGTGCTGGCCGGGCGCGCGGGCGGCGCGCCCCCCGGCTGCGCGCGCGCGTCGCTGCAGCTGGCGCGCGAGCGTCTGGCGCGCGGCGCGCACGTGGAGCGCGCGTGCTCGGCGCTGCGGCGCGCGCTGGCGGCCGCCCTCGCCGCGCCGGGCCCCGCCGCCCCGCCGCCCCCGCTCACGCTGCTCTGCGACCTCGCCGCCGACGATGACGACGCGCTCGACCTCGCCATTGTGAGTTTACATTACACTCTAGCCTCGCTCACCCCGCTCGTTGTAATACCGAACCATTTTTTTTATTAACCTACACCCATATAGTAAATCCTCAATTATGCGCTCAAAAAGCATACGTAATGACCAGCATTACGACATTGGATTCTATTATGAACACGGAGGAGAAATCTGTATCGTAATGAGATTGAGCAGCAGGTCGTCGCGGCGCAGCTCGTGGGGCAGACATACCTACCTAGTTCTCGTTAATGCAGGTCATTCTCAATGGTTCTTGAACACATGATAGAGGATTTAATATATGGATACAGATAAATTATTGTATGCAACTGTACGTAATTAGGCCTTAAAACACTACATAATAGACTACTCGGGAATTCGTGGACCACGCGACGTTCACTCGATGTTAATAGTGCTAGCGCTACACCCCGAAATTCAGTAAAAAGCTGCAACTGGTGTTAAAAGCATGAAAATCGGAACGATTGATCTTTAGACCATTCAAGCATCAATTTGACTGGTAGCATGAAAAAAAAAAAACCGGCCAAGAGCGTGTCGGACACGCCCAAGATAGGGTTCAGTAGCCATTACGAAAAAAATCAAGTAATATTATGTGCGTTATAACACAATTAAAACACTTACTACAGTCTTAAAATCTATTACCAGAAAAAGAGCGTATCTTCACAGCACTTACGTCCTTTTCTTGAGAAGCGCAGTTTTTCGGAAATAACTCAAAGACGGTATATTATGTATATCCGATCATGTTGAAACTAATTTTCGTTGAAAGTATTTATTAAGCGTTACCTTTCCATATTTTTTGCATATTTTTGGACGAACGGTTTACAAGATAGAGGGGGACCCAATTTTTGCTACTTTGGGAGCGAGTATTTCCGGAAATCTTCACTTAATCAAAAAAGTTTTTGAGAAACCTTACTATCTTTTCAAAAGAGCTGTCGAACTATGGGCCACACGTTGATGCGAGTTAAAAAGTAGTTTTTTTTTTTCAATTTCTGTTACGTGTATGAAGTGCCCCCCCCCCCTATAAATATTTATTTTTGTAATTTAACTACAAAACTAAATAGCGGCTTTGACAAGACATCTGTACTCCAAATTTCATTGATATACATCTTGTAGTTTTCGAGTAAAATGCCTGTGGCATACGGAGGGACGGACAGACAGACGGACTTAACGAAACTATAAGGGTTCAGTTTTTGCCATTTTGGCTCCGGAACCCTAAAAAAGGGAGAGGAGTTATGACGTCATCTTTTTTTGTATTGTTTTTTTTTTGTTCTGAAACCCATCGTGTGTGGTATCTGATGAAAGGACTTACTAAGCCGATTCAAAAAATATGTCACATCATTATATTTCAGTCACTTGTTTTAAATGAAAATAAAAATCATTTTCAAAACATACCAAGTTTGGGCTCCTCCAGATATCGGTTTGTAAAAAATATACCTAAAATGATATGTAATAGCCTCATATCCAGCCCCAAGAAAGCATTTTTGAAAATATTTACAGATGGGCACAAGGGACTTTATTGCGTCTGCATATTATTATGCACGATCACCTTTGGCAGTCTGTAGCACACCCACATCACATTTTGTAACACTAAAAAATAATAAATAAATACTAAATGTAAATATTTTCATAATTGCTTTCTTGGGGTTTGATATGAGGCTATTATTTATCATTTTAGGTATATTTTACAACTAATAATTCAACCGAATCATATCTGGAGGAGCCCAAACCTGGTATGTTTTGAAAATGTTTTTTATATTAATTTAAAACAAGTGACTGAAATATAATGATGTGATATATTTTTAGAATCGGCTTAGTAAGTCCTTTCATTAGGTACCACACACGATAGGTTTCAGAACAAAAAAAAGCCATATAAAAAAGATTACGTCATAACCTCTCCTTTTTTGTTTTTTTTTTGTGCTACGGGTCAAATTGATTTGTATGGCTTAAAGATCAATCGTTCCGTTTTTCATGCTTTTAACGAACATGGGGTACCGCTAGCTGTAGGTATAACGCGGCGTAACTCGTGGACCATCCGTTGACAACGAGTGGACCCTGAGGGTCGAGGCGGTGCTGGTCGGGTGCCGGGTGGCTCTAATGAGTTGTGACCTTTATAACGATTTTTTGAGGTTTCTTTTCTTTTCGTCGATAATTTTATTTTACATCAGTGCTACTAGATAGAAGCATGAAATTATTTACGCCGAAATATTTCAAGAAAAAATGGTTCGGTAATGGTACTCTACTTGGCGTGGCGAAAACAGCACTGTGGCTCCGAATTTGCTATTTAGATCTTATTTTATGTGTGTCGCCATTTTTTTTATTAAATTATGTAAGTGATATAACATTGCTTCACCGTATCAGCATAGATTTAGATCGGTTCTGTGGATCGGGTCGCTTAAAAATATTTGATGACCTAAAAATATATTTAAACCGCAAAAGAATCCAACTAAGAGCCGTGAATCGTATAAAGGTATTCTATGACATTTCACAAAAATAATCCTCCAACAATACTTTACCAACAATGATTGACTTATTTCGATCGTATCCCGCAGTGGGTCGGCGAGGAGGAGAGCGTGGAGGGCGCGTCGAGCGCGGGCGCGCTGGCGCTGGCGGTGCGCGCGCTCAGCGACCTGGTGGCGCGACGCCGCCTGGCGCACCACGCGCTGCTGGGCGCCGCGCTGAGGCTGCGCGTGCCGCACGCCGCGCCCGCGCCCGCGCCCGCGCCCGCGCCCGCACCCGCGTCCGCGCCCGCGCCGCCCGCGCTGCTGGCGCTGGCCGCGCTGGCGCCCGTGCTGCTGCTGGCGGCGGCGGCCGGCGCGGCGCTGGCCGTGCGCCGCCGGCGCCGCGCCGCCGCCGAGCGCGCGCGCCGCTGCGACGAGGAGAAGTCCAACAACCTGCAGAACGAGGAGAACCTGCGCCGCTACGCCAACCCGCTGCCTCCCGCGGGCGCCGCCGCCGCCGCGCGCGCGCACTCGCTCTACAAGGCGCAGAACGCCGACGCGCGCAACAACACGCCGCCGCGCGACAAGGAGCTGACCAAGCGCGCGCTGCCGCCGCCCGAGCCGCCCGCCGCGCCCCCCGCGCCCCCCGCGCCCCCGGCGCCCCCGCGCCCCCGCGCTGCGCCACCCGCCGCCCGAGCGCCTCACCGTGCTCGTCTGACACCCGATATTTATTGTGAACGAGTGCCGTAGCGATTGTAAATAATGTACTTTTGTTTGTAAATAATGTTAAAAGAGAGTGTATTTTGTATGTTTTCGAATGGAGCGCCGAGAATCATATATTTTTGTAAAATAGAAGGTTGTATGTTGAAATAGAAAATGTCGTTGCAATAAAATGCTTCCGAGTTATTTTTAGTTTCAGTTGTATTAAATACTCCCCCGATAACGGAACTGATTTTATGGCTTGATTTTTTTCAACGCCAAGCAAACCTGGATCGCCCGGGCTCGGGCATGTATTGTTACGTAATTAATTATTATATTACTATAATATTTTTCACCTAATAGGAACTCTTTGCAAGATGTCATTGGTTAATCTGAGTGTCCAGACGGATGACCCGTTCCTAAATCATATACACGATCACAAAGTAACGTTAAGAACATACTTAATTAATGTTTGTAATTTGCTTTAACGAGATTTCTAACTACATATTCCACGTCTGCATGCAACGTTCAATAGAACTTAAAATATATCTTTGAACCTGAGCTAAAAAGCTTACTTCCTTCGACCTCGACATGCTATGATCCTCAATAAATATGTCTGTCAAGTTTCAAGTCTCTGGCTTCCGGAGTTTAAGCTGTGCGCTGTCTGTTAGTCAGTCGTGCAGTAACGTTAGACTCATACAGTCTCAAAAATCAATGTCTTGGTTTTAACTGTGGGTAGCCCGGGCAAATTGTCCCCCCTCCCCCCACCACCACCACCTGTCTGACAGGTACTGATCCACCACACTCAGGGCTTGAGAAATAAATATGAAAGATGCTATTGGATAACACGTTAGTTCTTAGAAAATAATTTCACAAGAAAATATTTTTTTTATTTGTGGATTATGCCAAGGTTATGTGAATAACTGCAAAATACAGAAAATGACGAGTTCAACACATAACAAGCGTTGGAATTCTCTAAAAGCACAAGAAATAAGCAAAAAACGGTTAAATTCTTATTTTAAAGCATTTTTTGAGCTATTCTTGACACTAAAAGTGCAATAACTAAGTATTATGATGAAATAGGCAGCTGAAACTGATGTCTGACCCTGGAGAAAGATAACCTACATATAATAAATATCATTTGCGACCAAAAATAGAAAAGATTTAGTCACTGTTTAAGAAAACTCAGTTAAATACCTACCGACCGAGGTAATGTAGCCAAGCGTGCCACTGACGGGTGGGAGTGGGGGGCGAAATTTTTGCGCGATTTCTGAATGTTGAGTGTTTCAGGATGATAGCCCTGATGATAAATCACTGAAATAATTCAATTTCTGTGGTAAAATTATACAATAAACATGTTTTTATGACATGTTAACTCAGTATGAAAAATCATGCAAAGCCGTTATTAAACTTAAGGAAAATCCAGAACTTCTGGCCAGTAAACTAATTTATTCAAAATACATATCATGACAACATACAAACTGAAACTTACAAATTGACACTAAAAAATTTACCAAAACTTACTTTTCAAACCTGACTTTATTAGACCTGAATAATTCAAGTACCTAAAAACGTTTCCGAAACTAACTTTTAAACCTATCTTCATCAAAAATAACTTCCTGAGACCTAAACTTTTTCAAGCCTATATTCCGCGAACCTAACATTTTGAAACCTAGTTAATTCGAACCTAACTTTTTGAAACCCAACTTAATCGAACCTAACTTCTTCGAACCTAACATTTAGAAACCTAGCAGTCGAACATAACTTTTTGAAACCTAACTTAATCGAACCTAACTTTTTAAAACCTAACTTATTCCAACCTAACTACGTCGAACATAACTTTTTGAAACCTAACGTCAAACCTAACTTTTTGAAACCTAACTTCGTCGAACCTAACTTTTTGAAACCTAACTTTGTCGAACCTAACTTTTTTTGAAACAATTTATTGAATCAGGCCTTACTTTGCGGAGGTCCATATTCAATGAACTAAAAGAATTTCCTTGCTCACCCGCGACCTTATGATAGTTAAGTTTATACAAAATATTATGCGTGTTCATGCAGTTCCTCCACCTCCACACTGTGAGAACACACGCAAATTACACTGACATGTTTCGAACTCAACCAGTGCTCATCTTCAGAGTTACACAACCCTACACCATGCTTCCAGATTTAAGACTAACAAACCACAACACAAGCATTTTTCCGTGATTAAAAGTAACCTACGTCACTCCCTGGCCCATAAACTATCTCTATGCCAAAAATCACGTCGATCCGTCACTCCGTTTCGACGTGTAAGACAAACATAATAACAAACTCCACACTTTCGCATTTATGATATTAAGTATGGATGGATGAGAATGAGAGACGGTACGATATGAACTTCGACTTTCAAGTTTTGTAGTAAAATCCCTCTAAAATAATTGAAGAATGAATGAGACAAAGGCTGTTCCATTTAGCCGGCCCGGCACCGGCATGGCCGAGCACCGGCGCCGCGGCTTCGTTTTTCCACTGCGCCGGTGTCGATGCCGGTTTATGCGGTGAGTGGTACAGTACTGACACGATTCATAATTATACAACATGCACCGAGTTGGACTGTAGTAGGCAAATGTAGTGAAATTACATTATGACGGAAAACGTCATACTCGGTCGGTATAGCATATACTGAAAGTTTTATACTGAGCAAGCAAAAACAGACCTTAAGGTGGTTAACCTGTGGTAAGATGGGCAACTGTACCTCGTCTTTGCGGCTTGCAACTGGCTGCGGTAAACTGCGGGGCATCGTCCAACAAGATGAGATTGTTCCGAGAGCCTCCTGGAGAAAAAAACCTGCAGGAATAGTTAAACGCTCAAGTTTGGTTGGTTATAACTTAATTTTCATCACACTTGCTCGTAAACAGTGTCGTAAAATGCAGGCTACCTTGGTTGATACCCCCCAAATAAAACCCACTACCTTAATGTGCTCGTCATGAAACCCGTGGTCGGTAAATGAGTCATTGCCCGTACTAATTTTCTTGTCATGAAGCCCAAGGACGGTCAATGAGTGTGATACTGCATGGCGTGCTGGTCGTGCTGGCCTTCAGGAGCGCGGCGCGCGCGCGACGGGCGCATGGTCAGGCTGGGGGAGGGCGGCGCGGAGGCTGGCGCTGCCAAGAGCGCAGTCAGCGGTATCGGCCATATTTGAAAAAATATTAGTTTTTCTTTTACAAATATACAATTTTACTCGAAAATGTGATGAAAAACATTGTATGTCGCACGGGCGGTACTAGAATTACGAACATCGACTCATTAAAGCCCTCAGTCTTCGACTTCGGGCTTCTAATAGACTCTCGTTCGTAATTCCTTGTTTACCGCCCTTAAGACACAATGTACTATTATGGTCTATTTTTGATCAAGAATGACATACAAAACTAAAAAAATATTTCATAATATCTAATACTTTACGATAATTAATTAAAATTAATATCTTCCAGCTACAAATGATTAAGATCGTAAAATAATGCTAATCCTGGTTAATACTGTTTAATAACTTGTATTCAATTTATGCAATTCGCGTCTTTTAAAGCATTATTATATTTCGTTTCTTTCGTTGCTGACTGTACCTCATTGCTGCGGCTGGGGTGAACTACGGCGGGCAAGTGTATTACAATGCTTTTTTTAAGAGCTTTTTTTACGAAATCCATGCGTAAATTGGGTTTAATATGGGTTAAATTATTTACAGAGCAGTCTGTCAAAATTAATAAAAGGAAATCAAGAAAAACACGGCGTATTTACACCGGGTTGATAATTATTAACGTGACTGAAAATTCGCGCTATTTCGAAGCCATTTATTTGGGCTTCATCCGGCCGGTAAATACAAATACAAATAATTTATTTGTCAAACAGGTTAAAATAGTTGGTACATTGATCATAGACTTGTATCAATATGCTGCGCCAAGGGCATACAAATATAAATGTCTTCTAGGTAGGCAAATTCAGTCATGCAGTAAACTAAATAAAGTCTAAAAAGTTGCCAAACTATCACGCATATACACCTCCATTGAATAGTAGGCCTTACCCGCCAAAAAGTTAAATAGTTGTTTTTTAAAATTGTGAATATCTTCGGTCATCAGTATATTCTTCGGAAGTTTATTAATGATCTTGATGCCATGCCGAATACGCTTTTAGCAAGTAATGCTGTTTTGTATGGTCTTTTGTTAATTTTACCTTTTTGGCGAGCACTATTAAAACCGGAAATGGATTCCTATTACATTTTACGTAAGTTGATATTTCGAAAATGTATATGTAGGTCAGGGTTAGTATACGTAACTTAATAAAATGAGGTCTACATGAGTCAGTGGACTAAATACCACAAATCGCACGAATACATTTCTTCTGCCCTTTGACAACCATTTCTCTGTTCGAGGAGTTACCCCAGAATATAATCCCATATTTTAGAGTGGAAGATACATAAGCATGATATACTGCAAGAACAGCACGGCAATTTACTATTTTACTTAAGTTATACAAAGCATAAGAGTATCTGTTAAGCTTCTTACAAATTATTTCAGTTTGATTCCTCCATGTCAGCTTACTGTCTACACTTACACCTAAAAAATTCGTTACGTCACTCGTCAATTATTTGATAATTATATGAAATTGTCAACTTAAACGGTGTATGTAGTTCTTTGCCTAAAATTCATAATTTTCGTTTTGTCTCATTTGATATTACGATTATTATTCTTTAACCATTGTATTATTGAATGTAGCGATTTATTAATACTTACTTACTTACTTCACCGGCTCAGCGACCCAAAGTGGATCTTGGCCTCCGACACAAGACTCCGCCAATTGTTCCTATCCTGTACAACAAGGCACCAGTCTGCCACCTGCATGTCGCACAGGTCTTTTCAGACTTCATCCTGCCAGCGATACCTAGGCCTTCTCTAGTATGCTCTCTGGCCGCACGATCCTCTCCATTCTCTCCACGTGGCCGAGCCAACGAAGCCGCGCCCTTTTTTTTTTTTTTTTTTTTTTTTTTTTATTACATCTCAGTTATTGTTTCGTTAAAGTAAGGTTCAACAGTTAGGTTTCAAAAAGTTAGGTTAGGTTAGGTTAGGTTAGGTTCGACGAAGTTAGGTTAGGTTAGGTTAGGTTAGGTTAGGTTAGGTTAGGTTGGGTTAGGTTAGGTTAGGAGGTGGGCGGCGAGCACCCGAGGCCACTGCGATCTCTTGGCCGAGAGGCTGAAGGTGGTCATCGGGGAACCAGGCGGAGGTCACGCGGCCCACAAAGCTCGTGACCTCAACGGTCACGGGCCTTGACGAGACGGTTGACCCGGAGGAGCTGGCCGTCGCCTTGGCCAAATTGGGTGGCTGTGCTCTGACAAAAATAAAGATCGGAGGCATCAGGTCAAGTGCATGGGGGCAGGGCTCGCCCTCGTAAGGTGCCCGGCGGTGGCTGCAAAGGCCATCGCTACTGCGGGCAAAGTCCAGTTGGGTGGGTGGTGGCCGCCGTAAAGCCGGTGGGAGGCCCTGCCCATGCGCTGCTACAAATGCATGGCGCTGGGCCACACCAGGGCTCTCTGCCCATCGGAAGCGGAGCACGGCTTAAAATGCTTCCGGTGCGGTATTGAGGGTCACCTGGCGCCACTTGTGAGGCGGTGACCAAATTGTGCGGTGTGTGCCCAAGCTGGGCCGGCCCGCATAAGCACAGAATGGGGGATCAAACTGCATCCCCGACGGTAAGAGGGAGGACCCGCGGCCAGGGCCATCCCAATTCAGAGCCGACAGGCCAGTGAGGAGCTCGTGATGCAGATGTCCTGATGCCAGCACGCCTGCATTACGAGCTCCTACAGACGAACTCAAATCACTCCGCGCGCGCACAGGACCTGTTCATGCAGGTCCTTGCGGAGTGGCGCATTGACGTGGCAGTGGTTGCTGAGCCCTATACGTCCCTCCTCAGCAAAACTGGGTCGGGGACCACCGAGGGCTTGGTGGCCGTCGTGTACCCGCAGCTGGCACCCAGCGCATCTCCCTCAAGGAGAAGGGTGCCGGCTACGTGGCAGTGAAATGGGGGGAAGTAGTGGTGATAGGTGTCTACTTCTCTCCAAACAGGCCCCTCCAGGGAATTCGAGCAGTTCCTGGGGGGCTTGAGCCCGTGGTACAGAGAGCATCACCGGCTCATGTGGTCCTGATGGGGGACCTCAACGCCAAGTGCGCGGGCGTGGGGGTGTCCCATCACAGACCAAAGAGGGGCACTTCTGCGGGACTGGGCGGCAATGGTCGGCCTGGTTCTGCAGAACCAGGGGACGGCCAATACCTGCGTTTCGATGGCAGGGGGGGTCGATAGTGGACGTAACGTTCGCTACTCCTGCCATCGGCGCCCGTATTGGTGATTGGCGCGTCCTAGAGGAGGTGGAGACCCTGTCCGACCACGCCTACATTCGGTTCAGGGTCTCCAAGGCGCCCCTTGGGCCTCAAGACCCGGACGGCGGGTGAGCGGGGTGGAGACTTCCCCAAGTGGGCTATCTCCCGCCTCAACCTTGAGTTGGCAGAAGAGGCTGCCATGGTTCGGGCATGGAGCGCCGATCCCCTGAACACCTTGGGGGTTGATGAAAGAGCTATCAGGTTCCGCGAAGACCTGACAGCAATATGCGACGCGAGCCATGCCGAGGGCACGCCGATCCACGCACAGACCAAGGGTCTACTGGTGGTCGCAGGACCTCGCGGAACTGCGAACCGCCAGTGATGCCGCCCGCCGTGCCTTCACCAGGTGCCGAAGACGACGCGCACACGGGTGCCCAGGTGAGGAGGAGAGGCTGCTTG